>NC_056729.1:1711105859-1711372185 GCF_019279795.1 Protopterus annectens | reverse complement strand
GTATCATTAATGTTGTATCATTACTAAGTTTAAGTAGTACCAAGAAAAAAAATAGCTACTGCTTTCATGGGGAGGCATTTGCCTTAAGCAACAGCAGTCCCAAGCAAGTTTCTGACAAAGACTTTTCAAAAAAATCTTATTTCCAAAATATGAAGTAAATTAGATTTCAGATAACAGTTGTTGGTAGCAAAGATTGTTTTAAGCCAGGCCCCAGTAACCCAAAGCCCAGCTACTCCATTTGATTCACCTGATTTACACATCAGACATTACACTAGGGTTTCTCAATATTTCCTAGACAAATTAAATAATAGGACAAGTAATGTATGATAGCATGGAAACTCTGTGTCATTTAGTAGCTCCTACACTTAATCATGTGTCATCTAGAGTTTGATTCTGTCACTCTCCTCTGTGCTTCTGCGCAAAACAGTAACCAGACAGTATGTCCACGTCACCTTTGAAAAGGGGCATGTATGCAATGGACTTACCATGTCAATAAATGTCTTCTGTTATGGTAAAATTACATCAGCAAAAATCCAAAAGGGAAAGAAGAGCATGTGACTGTGCTGCTCAATAAAAACAACTCAAAATTACCGTAAAAGATCAAGTAGTGTCTATAATATGAACCAGAATGGCTTCAGTGGTGCAAAAATGATCCACTAGGCTTATAATATAATTCAATACACTTTATTACAACACACACAGAGGAATAAAATAATAATTAAATAAATACTAATCCAAATAGATCAAATCCAAGCGCTTTCGTCTCATATGTAGGAGACTTTTTCAAGAACAGAGCATGCCCAACAACTGAAAACATTTATAACATCCTTAATTAAGTTTCAAACCAAAACACCAATCATTTTCTGTTTCTACTAATTAATTCATGTAGTGTAAGGTGTAATATTTAAAGGTGCAACACAATAAGATGTGCAATTCTACCACTGTTTATGCAATACAGCCAGTTATCATGAAATTAAAAAGTATATAACTAATGTACTTGTATTAGGTTATACCAGTGCATACACATATGCACATGCTTCTATAACCTAGTCACAAAAAATCATGAATAGATGAATAAATGAGTATCTGTATAAGTAAAAATGTGAAAAAATGTGTGTGAGTATATATAACATATATACACACTTATACTTCATTTTAGAGGATCAGAATGCACATAATTATAAGTAATTACCAACGATATACATATATGTTGGTATCATAAACATTTTTTAAAAAACAAAATAAATAAATAAGTATAAATGTATTCATAATAGATTAATAAATAAATACATACAAATATTGTATTAAATACTTGAAAATTACTGAATAACAACCTATGTTAAAATACAATGTATAACAAATTCACCTATCTAAGGCCTTCAATTTCAAAAAACAGGTAATTGAAATGGAATCATTCAGGCCTGGCCATTGACTAGCATTCATTCTTAATTGCCATAAGGCTTCATTCATTTCCAAATATAATGGCCATGGTCCACTCCTTGGATTCACTTCCATAGGTTCTATAAGAGTAAATTTTAAACCGTGATCTGGCTATCCATTACAATGCCTTGCCAAAGCATTTATATCCTTTTTTAGTTTAATGTCCCTCAAGTGCTCATAAATACGGGTCTTTAACTTCCTTGGTGAAGAGGACATTTCATACTTGGATATTAGACTATTAAAGGATAGACAGTTAAGAAAATTTGTATCAGAAATATAGCGAAAGGAATCTTTCTCTAATAGTTTTTTACATTTTGACAGTGCGCACCCTTATAAACAGAAAAGAGCGGTGGTGAAGGGTCAATTTGTGAGAGCGGGCGTATGGTATCTTGCTTTGACACTTTTCTGAATAAGTGTGATTTACTAAAAGAAATGTTTATAAAAAGAGAGTATCCAAGTGATTTAGTAAACAATGTAATGTTAGAGGTTGTTAACAAAAGAGAAAGGGTTTTTTTTCAAGCTATTTTAATGATTGATGGTACACGATACAATAAAACATTGAGTGAAGTAGATGGACAAATGGTCTCTAATAATAGTATACAGATCAATGGCTATAATGTGAGTCTAGAAAAAATCATCATCATTAGAAATCAACTACCGTTGTGCTTTTATTACCACATATAACCTTGGAAGTCATGACATATTAAGAATTTTAGAGAAGAACTGGATTATTTTAACCTCATGTAATGAAATCATGCAATGTATAGGCGAAAGACCTATTGCAGTTTATAGAAAAGGTCAATCCCTCAAAAACATACTTGAAAACAACACACAAGTTTACAGTATTGTGGTTATGAGAAAATGCGGATCTTGCAAGTATTGCCAATATATAATGGAAGGCATGAAATTTAGGGTCTATATTATATCATTGAATGCTTAAAAAAGTGAACACTGATTGATCGACCTAATTTAAGCAAAAGCTTACAATCTCGAAAAATCGCTGATCCAAAACACATATACACAACACAAGCACACCAAACAAACAGAAATCCACACACATACACCTAAAATCTGATACCTAACCCTACACTAATCTATGCACACACCACTAACTACCCACTTACCTTAACCCAAACCCTAACCCTAAGGTCTGTCACTATCGCACACTCACCTCACTCACTCCCTAACCCTAACTCACTTAAATCCACCCTAACCCTCATGTCCACTCAATCACACACACCTAACCCAAGCCCTAACCCTAACTCACCTAAATCACCCTAACACTCACATCCACACAATCGCACACTTACCTGAATCCGACCGGTAACTTTCCACCATAATACTGAAAATACCGAAGCAACAGAAACGGACAATCAAATTCTTTCCCTAGGAAAAAATTTGAGTTTCTGCTGCGATATTTTGCAGTTTCGCGAAAATAAGTTCGATCAATCAGCGTTTGCTTTTTTAAGCACTCGAGGATGTAATATTTAACATTAATGGCATTAGAGTTTCCTTAAAGAAAAAATGTTGTAATACTGAAAGAGTTGTTTATTGTGCTTTTTGTTGTAACTGCACCTGTTTTTATATTGGAAAAAACGGAAAGGAAGTTAAAGACCCATATTTATGAGCACTTGAGGGACATTAAACTAAAAAAGGATATAAATGCTTTGGCAAGGCATTGTAATGAATGGCCAGATTACGCTTTTAAATTTACTGTTATAGAACCTATGGAAGTGAATCCAAGGGGTGGACCATGGCCATTATATTTGGAAATTAATGAAGCCTTATGGCAATTAAGAATGAATGCTAGTCAGTGGCCAGGCCTGAACGATTCCATTTCAATTACCTGTTTTTTGAAATTGAAGGTCTTAGATAGGTGAATTTGTTATACATTGTATTTTAACATATGTTGTTATTCAATAATTTTCAAGTATTTAATATAATATGTTTATGTATTTATTTATTAATCTATTATGAATACATTTATACTTATTTATTTATTATGGTTTTTAAAAAAAATATATGATACCAACATATATGTATATTGCTGGTAATAAATTATAATTATGTGCATTCTGATCCTCTAAAATGAAGTATAAGTGTGTATATATGTTATATATACCCACACACATTTTTTCAAATTTTTACTTATACAGATACTCATTTATTCATCCATTCATGATTTTTTGTGACTAGGTTATAGAAGCATGTGCATATATGTATGCACTGGTATAACCTAATACAAGTACATTAGTTATATACTTTTTAATTTCATGATAACTGGCTGTATTGCATAAACAGTGGTAGAATTGCACATCTTATTGTGTTGCACCTTTAAATATTACACCTTACACTACATGAATTAATTAGTAGAAACAGAAAATGATTGGTGTTTTGGTTTGAAACTTAATTAAGGATTTTCTAAATGTTTTCAGTTGTTGGGCATGCTCTGTTCTTGAAAAAGTCTCCTACATAGAAGACAAAAGCGCTTGGATTTGATCTATTTGGTTAATTATTATTTTTTTCCTCTGTGTGTGTTGTAATAAAGTGTATTGAATTATATTATATGCCTAGTGGATCGTTTTTGCACCACTGAAGCCATTCTAGTTCACTTGTTTTTTCGGTTTTTCTAGTTTATATAGTGTCTATAATATAATAACTGTAGATCTGAAACTGTCACAAGTAATAGCAAATGAAGAGAGTTTAATTCAAAACCACCATTATCAAGATATTAATAAGTTAAGCACATTTATCTTCATAAGACTAGGACTTCATCAGAACCCAGAATAATAGCATTGTCAGTTTAAATAATTGAACATCCAGTCATGTGATATTTTAAGCCCTAACACAATCAAACTATTCATTTTCAAAAAAACAAATGGTTGCACAATTTGATTAAAAGATAAATAATATGTAAATAAAACATTTGTCATAAAAATGCAGCATTAGGAACAAGTTTCAGATCAATCTAACTTCATAACATATTACTGAACTGAAAAAATGGATCTATAGCATATGACATTATAATATCATATGAAATACGAGTTGGATCCTAATTAAACATGTACCTTATCTTGCATCCCACTAAAAATCTGTTATAAATATAAATACGTAATGTATAACTTGGCTAATCAAAGGGGGGGATTCAATAAAGCCTACACGATCATTTTTCACCATGGTCAAAAGTTTTGGATTCAGTAAACTGCATGTAGCAGTGCATAAACACATAAACTTTATTGGCATGCTAATTACAGCATAAGTACCTACACTTTATGTTAATGAAGCAAACCAACATGGTGGAGTGATTGAGCAAGCTGAAAATCAACGATGTAGACTTTGTGCTTATGTTGTCCATGCATTTGAAAACTTTTTGAATACAGCCATAGAAAGGAGTCTACATGGAAACAAGAGCAAGTAAAAGGTCTTAATTTGTACAGAATTGAACTTACCATGTAACACCAGACAAATTATAACATTATTATATAGGGTGGATACTAGAAAATTAGATTAACAATAGCAATAATTCCTTTCTAAGTGCCATGGCATACATGCAGCTTCACTCCCCAACCCCCAAATGAACATACTTGTAAGTAATGCAAACAGGTAAAAGTGTAAACCCCATTAAACAGACTACTATACTGTCATGTAAGTACATGGAGTGTGTAGCTGATAGAATACAGTCAAATAATTATCAAAAACTATATTCTTCTGTACATATATATAGCAAGGTGATACCATTCATTGTGTTTACAGCACTGATCTTTCTTGCAGTTCCCTGCATACACAGTTACCAGCCTTGTGGATTCATGGCTGTTAGCACAGTGAATATGCAAATGAGGTCAGAACTCATTAGAATTGTTGAATCACAAAAAATAGTAACCGTGTATGGAAGATCATTTCATGTAGACAACTAAAAAGTCAAAAGGAGGAACACAGTGATAAACAGAAACTCCAAAACGAACAAAAGCACTCAGATAGCCGTAACCCCAATCCAACTTTTATTGAACAAGCACCAAAGACAAGTAATCCACTAACTCTGAACACAACCAGTACATTTTCATCTGTGAACTTCATCAGATGAAGCAACAAACCTTATAGGTCATATTTATACTGCAGTTAATTAATTATATTTAAGTATCCAACCATCCTATCTGAATGCATACTTAATAACCTAGTTAAAAACATTTCGCAAGCATATACATCTCTTTCTTACCAAAAATAAAAAGTCTTTGAATAAATAAATATTAAATATGTGCAATATTGTTAGAAATATGTAAAAACATATAAGCATGTTATATAAAATAATTATATAAATACTTACAAAAAACTTTTAAAAATACATTCTAGGGTGTTTAGAACAATAAATACAATTGAAAATACAGCAATCTTAAAACATATTCAGTGGTTTTAAATATATTAAAGCTTGGCAGCCCTTAATTTCAAGACAGGGGCCAGGGAGACCATCTCATTCATGCTTGGCCACTTGTTTGCTTCCAGGACAAGTTGCCAGAATGCTACTCTGTATTCTAGCTTGGTCTCCCAAGGTCCACCTCTCTTGTCTACCTGCACAACCTCTAAAGCAAAGAAAACAAAGTTAGCCTTCTTACACGTTTGAGTGTGCTTAAATAGTGCATTCTTGTTATTAGTTTTTTAATCTCATATACATGTTCATAAATTCTTTTGATACATCTTTCGGTTTTACCTACATAAAATCCTTCACACTCTTTACATATTGCAATATACACTAGGCCTTTGGATTCACAGTTAGAGTAAAACTTGGCTGTAATTGACTTGCTTCTGCTGGGAATGAAAATCTCAGAGGTATTAGCTATGTATGGACATTGTGGGCAAGAGCCATATTTGTATGTACCCACTTTTCTGTCCGCCCTGTTCATACACCTGCCTTCTAAAATATTCTTGATGCACTTGCCTTTCCTAAATACAAATTTTAAAGGCTTTTTAAAGGCAAGATTCAGATCCGAGAGACCCCCAAATCTATCCCATTCTTCCTTAATTAAATCTTTAATTATATTGGCATTACCACTATAATCTAGTATTAAAGTGTTGTCAAAACTTCCTTTTAAGTCATTATTCAAACTGTCCTTACCTAAGACAGGGGCAAATCTATATTTTCTATGTTCCAAAACTAACTCAGACATTTCTTTTAAAAGAGTGTCAGGATATCCCCTTTCTAAAAACATACGCTTCAACAAATTACTTTCTTCCAAAAAAATCAGAGTCCTCCGAGGTCATCCTACTTGCCCTCACATATTGTCCTTTCACAATACCCTTTTTTTGAAAGTATGGGTGTGCACTCTTATAGTGCAAAAAGTAGGCACTTCCACAGTGTTTTTTTTTTCAATGGATGTCAACAGTGCATTACATCAGGGAATGTGTCAGGTTGCAATTACAGAGGTGTACTTGTGGGCCTGTAAAGGGTGAAAGTGCATACAAGCAGTGTACAATTCACAAGTTGTCTCATCCTATGAATTTTGTCTTAAAATATGTCTGTGTGCACTTTAAGTAATTCTTTTCAGTGTGTGATGTGGCACTTAGCGCACCCATGGAAAAGAATGAATGGCAGGTTTTACTGTGCTTGTCATGTAATTATTCTGCTATCAGCATGTGTATGTGTAGGGCTACAGTATAGATGATTCTGGGTTCTAGTACAGGATGTGCAACCTTTCCTTCACTTTTTATACTCCATGTTTGTACAATATCACAGGAACAGGAGAAAGTAATCATTTTTTTCTATATTTACCTTATTTGCACAAAGGTGCACAGAGGTGTACATAGCCCACTAATGACCAAACAGGTGTGTTTAATGGATACTAATTACAGCACAAGTGGATACATTGCATATTAATGAAGCAATCTAACATGGTGGACCTATCCAATATGAAGTAAAGCATCCATGTAGCCTTCATTCTGTTTTTTCCTGAATACTTCAGTACCATTGGAGTAGAGACAATGACATATTAAGTGACTGTTTACTACTTGCATCAACAGAGTCAGCCCTGAACTAAAATTGTGTCAACTGATGCATTTGTATGGCAAGTCCTAAACCTAGAGTGTATTCTTGAATAATATCATGGCATATCCTTGCATTTTGTAAATAGCAGTGCATCTGTACAAAAAAGTAATTTAACATGTGACAGCACAAACTCATTTTACTGATATGTGTTCATTATTATGTAGTAAACCTCAGGCATCAAAGATTCACACACTCATACCTCTGAAGAATACTGATCAATAACATTGTCTTAGTTTAACACCATACCTTTGCACTGATAAATTATTAAGGAGAGAATTTAGAAAGTAATGATACACGTTGCAGTTTCTGACTTCACAAACCTTCCCAAGATTAAATAACAGGCAGGATGTAGAACAAGGAGAGTAATAAGGGCATCATATCCTTGTTGGTGCCATAGAAATAAGTTTTGCTCCCCCACAAAAGAACAGCCTATGCTTGTTTGTGTCATAACAGTAACTGAAATTTGTCCAAAAGAGCAGTTTATCCTTGTCCGTGCCATAACAGTAACTAAGCTATGCTCTTGCCAAAACCACAGTATATGCCTGTTTGTGCCATGCAACCTGGCCTTCAGTTTTTGGCAACTGCATATCATATACCTCCCAGTTAATATCCTTACACATTTTAAGGCCAGTGATATGGAATGGCTTACACACTGCATGTCTGACATTACTGGTCAGATAACTGATGAAGTACCAATAAACACAGACAAATAAGACAGAGCTGTATATTTGCAAACATAATCATAACTACGCCCTAATATATTAAAGAGAATTAAATGTACAAATCACAGCTGATGGTTTGATAGCAGTGTACATTCTGATGCAGCTGGTTATGTGAAAAATGACTTCAATTCTATGCTGCAAAGCTGTTTGTTTGTCAAAGAGGAATAAGCCATCCTTCCTGTTTTCTGACACTGCATTGGTGTGAGAGTTCAAATCCCCAACTATGTATAAATATCTGATAAACACAAGTAAAGCACCAAAACCAGGAAAAGTGACACGAACAGTTTAATGCACTAACGCTGAAACTTCACAACACGTTTTCGTCCTTGACTTCATCAGATACCAACACTCTTGGTAAACTCATCTTAAATACATTAACTAATTAATGATAGCCAATGACAAACTAAACAAATTAATTAATTAAAGTTAGTTAAAAACACATACACATATATACACACAGATTATACTTCCTAAAACCACCATGAAAATCATACCCTGTGATAAATAACATGTACAAAACTTAAAATGCTTGTAAATATAAATATGTATATATAAATAAACCTTTAATAAAACCATGACATTGTATTCTAAAAATTTTTTTAACAATATTTATCTGGAATAGTGTAAGAATCCTATAATTTAGCAGATCTCAGTTTTAAAACTGGCTTAAGTGAAATCATGTTATTGAGACCTGGTTTTCTATTGGCTTCTAAAACAATTTGCCAAAATAGTTCTCTGTATTCCACCAGTGTTTCCCAATTCCCCCCTCTAGGGTCAACTGGCACACATTCTAACACAAAAAATCTAAATTAGCTAGTTTACATATAATAGTATGCTTGTATAATGCATTGTTTTCTTTTTTAGTCCTAATGTCATATAAGTGTTCATAGATTCTTTGCTTTAACATTCTCTCACTCTTCCCTATATAAAATGAATCACATTTTGTACAGGTAGCTAAATATATTATACCCTTGGTGTTACAGTTAACATATGTTCCTAAAGTTAATGTCCTTTGTCTAATAGGTAAATCTAATGTTTGTCCAACATTAAGGTGTTTACAATAACTGCAACTTCCACATTTAAATAAACATACTTTTTTCCTAGTAACTTTCCCAAACAATCTTTCAGTTGTACCTCTCTCCAAAATATTCTTAATATTAGTACCCCTCCTATAGGTGAATTTCAATTCCTTGTCAAAAATACAATGTAAGTCAGATAGTCTAGCAAAATTGTTCCATTCTCTATTAACAATTCTTTTTACCAATCCTGACTGACCATCATAGGTTGTTGTGATACCAGATTCAAAATCCACGCCATTATTTAGGTTATTAGAATCTTGTCTGTCAAATACTCCACTTATACCTAAAATAGGTGCAAACTTTCCTCCTCTTTCCCTAGTAACCTCACTGCATATCTGGTCAAAAAGTTCGCTCGGGTAACCCCTATTTAAAAATAACCTTTTCAAAAATCCACATTCATTAAAATAAGTAGTGTCATCAGAGGTCATTCTACTAAGACGAACTAATTGACCTTTAACTACACTTCTCTTCTGGTGGGGTGGATGTGAACTAGTGAAATGTAAGTATGAGTTTGAAAAAGTCTCCTTTCTAAAAATCCTTGAACTGAAACCTTCCTTAGTCTTAGTAATATTAACATCCAAATAATTCAACATTTGGGTATCGTATTTGTATGTAAATTTTAAAAAATCAGTAGTGTTATTTAAGAATTCTAAAAACAAATTAAAATCCTCATTGTTGCCTTTCCATAAAAAACATAAGTCATCTAAAAACCTACCATAAAATGTCCAAAATCTACTAAAAATCGAAGTTAATATATAAGTATTTTCCCAGTATGACATAATAATATTGGCATAAGTAGGAGCACAGTGTGCCCCCATAGCAACCCTCTTACATTGTTTGAAGTATTCACCTTCAAAAAAAATATAATTATTTTTTAATACCACCTCCATTAATACCAAAATTGTTCTGAACTCATTGTGAGTAATTCCTGAAAATCCTATTAGCATTTCCTCGAACCATTCTAGGCCTATATCGTGGGGAATACTAGTGAACAAATCAACCACATCCAGAGTAACAAAAGTCAACCCTTCAGAAAATAAAGATTTGTCCAATTTTCTAAGAAGATCCCAGGGATCCTGAAGTATGTGGGTGTTGTTCTTGAGAACTTTCTTTACCTTACAATCTATGTATTTTGCTAGAGGGGCTGTGATAGAGCCTTCTGCAGAAACTATTGGTCTCAAAGGTGGGTCATCTATATCCTTGTGTACTTTGGTATACCAAAAATAGAAGGAACCTTCGGTTTTTCAACATATAGAAATATGTGTGTCTCTAAATCTATTAATGCTTCTGTTAATAAATCATTTAACATCATATGTATTTTATTATATGCCACATTTATTTCATTGATAGATACCCTAGTGTATTCAGTAGAGTCACTTAAAATCTCCTGCATTTTACCTTCATATATAATGTGGTCCATAAGTACCACCCCCCCCCCACCTTTGTCAGGTTTCATAACCCTTAAATTTTTGTTGTTGCTAATTAATTTAAGGGTTTCGTGCTCAGCCTGAGTTAAGTTGGATTGCATATTACATGTCTTGAGTGACTTCCTTAATTTGTTTTCTAATACTACTTCAAAATTCGTTAGTTGGGGGTGCAATGGCGGGTTAAACATACTTTTACAAACTAATTTATCCTCACTAAATGTTTTTTTGTTACCATTAAAAAATATTTCTAGGTTTTTCTTTCTAATAAATAACTTAATGTCAATTAAAAGCTTAAAAATATTGGTTCTCTGGGTATGAAACCAAAGCCTTTAGAAAACTAGTCAAAAAAGGTTTTATTCACAGTGGTGCTAGAATAGTTAAAAATGTTAAAATCATTGAATGTCCATTTATGCCCATCATTGCAAATGTTTAATTCTTCCACCTCATGTGATTCCTCGCTCGGGGCCCCCATTCCCTTACTTGATAGTTTTTTGAACTATAATCAATAGGTTCTTTGTACATCAGCCTCTCAGACCTTCTGAGCGGAGGAAAATCTAAGGGCTCTCCTTCATTGTCATCAAATACAGGTGTATCATTTTCACCAACACTATAGGTAAACACCCTCCTTCCAAACTGTCTAGGCTTGGGGTAATGTGTTTTGTTTTTGTACTCATTCACATCCCTTTCTATTTTCCCTAGTTTTCTATTTTGCACATCCAAGCATTTACTTTCTATGTCCTTGAGCAATTTGTAATATTTGTTCTTTTGTTCTTCCACAGTAAAAAGTAAATCATGCGTAATATCTTTGTTAAGACGCTCAACATAGCTAAACCTTTTCTCTTTCTCACATTCATTATTAGATATTATAGCCCTCATAATCTCAAAACCACAGTTATCAAATGCTGTAATCAATTGCTGGTGAAAAGCAGTACCATCAAATACATTATTCGGGTATTTACAAACTCTGAGACCCTTTGGTACAATTTTAAGTTCTAAACAATGTTTTAAATATGCGTTGTCCATTTCTAGCATTTTGTATTTATGTAAAGAAAAATCAAGGTCATCTAACATTTGAGAGTAAGTTTTACTGGCACTCTGTATAAAAGTTTTCTTGCCAAAGTCATATTTAGCATTGAGAATGTCTCTCAACTAGTGAAAAGTACCTGTATGCTCTCTAGCATTAGTTCCACATTCCGAGAAATTAATCTCATTTCGCGGATTTCGCGAACCCTCTGAAACTCGATTTACACTGTCAGCTCCAACTGTGATATGTGGGAATCCATCGGGACTGTCTCTGCTACCACCATCTAATGTTTCTCTATCATAAACCTCATCGCCATTGCTAGTTTGCACTCCTTCATGCGAAGCAGAGCGCCCTGCTGCTTCCTGGTTTCCTGGCACAGAAAGCGTCGACAAAAGCGTAACCATGGATTGGCTTACTGGTGTAAGCAGCCCTACCAACTGTGTCAGTTGGCCAATGAGCTTCCGAAGCTCTCCAATCTCGCTGCCCTTGTTGTTACTGTCCATAGCCACAAACCTGGGAATCCTTCGAAAAAAGAAACAAATAAGCACAAAAGAAGGCAGGTGCCCCAACATTCAGTGATAAACACAAGTAAAGCACCAAAACCAGGAAAAGTGACACGAACAGTTTAATGCACTAACGCTGAAACTTCACAACACGTTTTTGTCCTTGACTTCATCAGATACCAACACTCTTGGTGAACTCATCTTAAATACATTAACTAATTAATGATAGCCAATGACAAACTAAATAAATTGATTAATTAAAATTAGTTAAAAACACATACACATATATGTACACAGATTATACTTCCTAAAACCACCATGAAAATCATACCCTATGATTCCAAGATGGCTGCCGACTAGACTAGTCCCTATCCTCAGAGCTCCTCACAGACCAGTATCATCTTTAATTTTTACAACCTGAGACAAATATTTTTCCTCAGTTTTTTTCATAAAAGGATTATACTAAGCTTTTTACATATAGCTGGAATATTTTTGGCTTTGGAATTTTTATTTTGGGTCACATTTTACCTCAGAACAAATTGTGGAGTTATCTGACTTGGGCACCTGCTGCATCAGACTTTTCCTGGAACTTGTCACCCTGGTAACAGCATCTATTCACTGGGCATGGCTACTAAATCGAGTCTATGGATTCACAGACCACGAAGGCCAAATTCTCATCAGTTCACTCACCAGAAAAGATAACACTTCTAAAAGACTGAGAACTTCCAAAAACTCTTCTGAACCTGCCAAAGTAAGTAGCAAAGAATTAAATGACTCAAACTTTTATTTAGAAGAGTTAAAGCTAGCATTAAAGCCTATACAAAGTGCCATTCAGAACTTTACAGAAAAATTTACTGACTTTGGTGATACATTAAAAAATAAATGACAGAATGAGTATTATTGAAAACAATAACTCAGCTATGGAAATAAAAATTGAGACATTGGAAAATGATTTAAAGTCTAAAGATAAAACTATTTCTGAAATACAATCTAAATTGATAGACTTGGAAGCCAGAAGTCAGGAACAACATTATCATTCGGGTTTACCAGAATCTTTTGATAAGAATGATTTGCTAACTGTGTCCAAAAGTATATTTGAGTCATTACTAAACTGTGAAGCATCTTCAAAAACATAACTGTTGAGAGAGCACACAGAGCTCTGCCAGTCAAGATGCTTCCTCACCAAGGATTATATATACAAAACTGCTAAATTTTCAAGATGCTTTTCAAATACTGCAAGCAGCCAAAAGTAAGAAACAGTTTGTATGGAAATCGCATAAGTTATCATTCTCACAGGATTTTCCACCTCAAATAAAACTAAATAGACAAAAGCTCTCTCCCTATTGTGCAGAATTAATCAAAGAGGGATAAGATTTATGTCTTATCCAAATACTTTGTCATTCACATTTAATGAAAAAATTTACTTGTTCTGATTCTAAGGGAGCAAAAGATGTTTTTCAAAGCATTCAAAAGCTTCGGATTCAATTTCCTAACAAGGTACATATTTGTCTGGATACAAAAATGTTGAAAGTATATATATATATTTCTTTTTATATAGGTTATTTACATATAGTTAATGAGTTTAATAAATTGTGAAATATATTAATGTCAAAGGTAAACAAAAGGTGTATAAATACACAAATGTGTTAACACATTCCTCCTTTTCATCAGAAAACATGATGTGTCTTAGCTTACTTTGTGGTGAAATCACAAATATTAACATAGATTTCACCCTCTTAATAAATCTTGTGGTCCCTTACTTAGTGAGATTTAATATTTATGCATAGTTCAAATAAGAACTTGCCAAGTGTTATTACAATGTTTATCTTGAAAAGACTACAATAATACAGAATATGCGAGGCATAAATTCTTCACAGACTGCCTCCGTCAAAAGTATGTACTGTGCATGTATATATAAACATAAATGTGTTTTTTTTTTTTTCTCTTCTTCTTCATTTTACTTGAAGTAATGGGAAAAGCATATTTGTTATGTGCCTGCATGTCTTATCTCACAAACAAGGTGCTGGTGTTTAAAATAGATTCAGCACTCCAAGTTACTTTCTGTTTATATTTATTTAAATAGCGTTCAAGCACTTTTCTATTTAGGCAAACAAAATGCTTTGGTTTAGCTAGTAATTTTTGGAGGAAATACACAGACTCTCGAGACTGCTCCGAGAAAATCTTTTATCTAATACATCAACAGATGTTATCATTATGGCACGTATCACTATGCAGATACGGAGCTTGGCGATGACGTCATCACTCTAATGGTAAGCCCTGATGACTTGAGAAGCTTTTGTACAGTTATAGAGTGTATTTTCATTAAGATTATATGTTGGATAAGCGTGTTCGGTCTCCGTAGATCTTTGAGACATAGTTGCGATGACACTGCTGGAGGAGTGGGGAGCGCTTGGGAGCGTATGTTCAACGAAGCTATAATGTTTGGATGCCTGTCAGCTTCACGCTTGTGACATATTCTGTTTGATTGTTAATTAAAATGTTGGTCTCCTTCATTGTCAGTTAGGAATGGGGAACAGATCGAGGCAAGGAGTCTTGTTCGTTGAATGTTTATTTGTAATGCTCTAGCTGGCGGCAGTATGAGAAAGAATATTGTCATGTTTAGTGAAGGGGAATGGAGCGAGGAATATCACGCTTATGGTTGGATGGATGCATTCTTAGGAAAGGGGTTGAAAGACAGGTACGTTTTTATTATTATTGTTTTTAGTTCATGCTTCTTCTCTTCTTTTTTTTTCTATTGGGGTCTGCATCTTGCCGGGAGGATCTTTGGTTGGCGTGTGCTCTTGTGGAGAGCATCACAGTGCTTAGTGTCTGTGGCGGCTTATGGTGTTGGCTTGGTCCTGTTCTTGTGGGTTCGTGCTTTGGAGTTTCTGTTTAACATATGATTCTGTGTGCTCTTGGCGTCTTGGTTGACTTATATGGATTGGATGGAGTGAGGTGTTGGTTTCCTAGGCTAGGTGATCTTCCGTTTTCAAAGCTGGTTGGGCAGCTTTGTTAAGGTGCACCGCAGTTTGTGCTCTGATTTGGTGGTGACTGTACTGATGTGTAGGGCTAATAGAGTGAAGTGTATGTTTCTTCTTTTTTCCTTTTCTTATGCAGTGTCGGTGGACCACTGACGCTAGGATGGTATGGTGGCTTTGGTGCTATTTGGCGTTGAATGGGTGAAGTGCTAGCAAATTATCAACAGTTTTGTTACATATCAATCTATATGTTTGTTTTATTTGGATTTTCAAGGCATCGAGGTGACGTCATTGCTAGACCCTATCCAGGAACCACTCACTCAGCGAAATTGGGTTAATTTGATAATTTAGAAATATACACTATGTCATGGTAGGATGCTGTGTGATGGCTTGTTTTAGGCGTGATGGAGAGCGTTTTTGGGGTAGTGCGTTTCTATAGTTTACTGCAGCATGTATAGAGCTCTTTTATGGGACACAGTTGGTATATGCAGTAGTTCTATTTGGAGTTGCACGATGTTATCAAGTCTCAATTACTATTTGCAATATAGCTTGAATACCCTGTCAACATAGACAGGTGTAATACTATCTTCTAATTGAGGTTCAACAAGTCATGTGGGGATCTTTAAGAGGGATCCAGGGTGTGATTTGATCGGACATGCAAACTCGGATGCTTGAAAAGTATTAGCGTGTTTATGCTTGTTAGATCAATTCAGAGTACCATAAACAGTACTCAAACACACATTTTTCACTTATTTTGACATTTTTAAGCAGGAAAGATGCTTGATATGGACCACATCTCTGAAGGTGGTAATGGGTGAAAGGCTTCATGTATAGATATCATTTATAATATATTTAAGAACATTATACAAAATACATGGTGCAATAAGTGAATTTTACTCATAGAAAGGTAGGTCTTTTAAAAGGAAAAAAAGGAAAAACATATAGCTTAAAGGAGGAAGCAGGGGAAGAAAGGAAAAGCAACCGCGAAATAAAAATATGTGCATGTTAAAGGCTACTGCTCTGTACAAAATGTTTTAATCACACAAGGGGCATAGCTATAAATGTTCTTTAGAAATATGATTCATTTGCTTACATTCTGAGTTAGTTAATATTGATGTGACCGTTCATAAATATTATCAGAACAAAATATAAAGTTTATATTGTCAAATTATTTGTCTGATGTTAATGCAGTATGTTTATGACACATATATGTCTATACTAAGCTTGGTTAAAACTGCTATTTATCTCTGATATAATCAATATTAGTTTCTATAGCAACTATTGTTTATATGGGATAACACCAAACTTATTTTCATATATTTCATTTTTTTTGTACATGGAAACATTTACATAAATTTGATTCTCTAACATCTGAAATACAAAATTGAGGAATATCTATAACAAATAATATTTTCTATTCAATAATGGAGCTTATACAATGAATAAGAGAGTAGGGAATGTGCATGTCGGACATCTTGATTTTAGTTAGATATGTAAATATGTTTGATAGTGTATTATCGTGTTTTTGTTTAGTTAAACAATTATGCAAAGTTTACTATGTTGATACATTGCAATTGACATTGAAAATGTTAACCAAATTCACTTATATAATTCATTTTATTTTGTTTCTCTAGTAGGGGTTAGGTGGCTAGGCACTGGGGTACTAGGAAGAAATTTTTTCCAATTCTTATAACAACCTTTTTAGGTAGACAATATGAATCAGTATGACAGTTATGGGATATTGAGGTCTATAGCAAATATTTCATTTTTGTCAAATCTTAGACATATGTTATATATATATTCTTACTTAATAATATGACAATAAATATTGACTCATGGAATGTGAGAGGATTACAAAATAAGAACAAAAGATCTCTATTATTCCATTTACTTTTTAAATCAAAGGCTAATATTTGCTTTATACAAGAGACTCACTTGATTAAAGATGACTTTGATAAAGATAAAAAGAAGAAATGGATTAAAACGATAGTAGCAGCTGGTAATAGCACAAAATCAAGCGGGGTAGCCATTATAGTTAAAAACACATTTCAGGGAACTATTTCAGAGATGAAATATGATGTGAACGGAAGATGGTGTTACATTATCTCTGGGTTTCACAACATTGATAAGCCAGTCATATTCTTTAATCTATACGGCCCTTGTGAACAACAACATATCTTTTTATTCAAATATATAATATTTTATCCTCATTCAAAGATTATTATTTAGTACTGGGAGGGACTGGAATGCTATTATTAATCCTGACACTGATCGTACCAGTAGATCTTCCTCATACAATTTTCAAGCATCCATTGCCTTGGAAGAAATTATAATAGATTTAAACCTTATAGATCCTATTTCTCTTATAACACAGAATGATAAAAAGATTTTTCACATATTATTCAAAATGTTATAAATCTTGGTCAAGACTGGATTTTTCCTTATTTCAAATGATTTTACCCATAGGAAGTTAAATTACTCTATTGAACCTAGATTTTTCTGACCACTCTAGAATATCTCTTAGTATAAGTTTGGTCCGCATCCACCAAAATTATGCTCATATAATAGCTGGACATTGAATAATAATTTGCTTTCAAAGGAAAATATACATAAATCAATAATTGAAACAATAAAAGAAACACATCTTAATTTACATCAGATATCCCTTTAGACATACAATGGGCTGCATGCAAGGCAACTCTTAGGGCATATTAATCAACAAAGCATCATATTTCAAAAACAATATAGAAATAAAGAATTACAATTAAAATCAAAAATTCAAAATTTGGAAAATCTGTACAAAATAAGTTCCGATCCTTCAACATATGAATTATTGTTGAATTCCCAAAAAGAATTATTGCTTCTGCATCAACATAACCTTACCATTTCAGAGCAAAGGTTATTAGCTACATACTCTGAATGGGCACAGGTTCCTTCTAAAGTGTTAGCCAGAATAATAAAAGGTAATCATTCCCTTCCTAGAATTTCGACATTAAATTATAATAACAAGAAATACAGTACAGATCAGGAAATTTTGCAGCTTTTTACATCATTGTTCTCAGAGATATATTCAAAGACAATAATCTTAGAAGTAAACAACACATAGTGAATTTCATCTTCTATTAAATTTCCTAGTTTAAATGAATTACAAAGAACACTCTTTCTGCCCCACTGACTATCAGAGAAATATCGGAAGCCATTAGTAGACTTAAAACTAGTAAATCACCGGGACCAGATGGCTTCACACGAATTTTTAAAACTTTCTCATCAGAAATTTCACCTCTTCTCTTAGTAATTTTAACCACATAATGATTTATGGTATATCTGATCTGTATTGAATACCTCAAAACCATATTAATCTTGAAAAGAGACAAAGAAAAAATGATCCTAATAATTATAGACCTATCTCCTGATTAATATTGATATCAAAATCTTAGCTTCAATACTTGCTTCTAGACTTAAAAATGTTTTACCATCTTTAATTTCTCGAACAAGCGGGTTTTATGTCACATAGACATTCGTGGGACAATACCTTGACAATTGATGCTCTTATTCACTTTGCCAAAATGACTCAAACCCTATGTATGCATTAATTCTTGATGCTGCTAAGGCTTTTGATAGGGTTAATTGGGACTTCTTGTTTCATATCATGCTTTGTTTCAATATACCATCTACCTTCATAGACTCTATTAGAATGTTATATAAGAATTCTTATACTTTTCTTTATATTAACAGGAAAATATCCAAAAATATAAAGATCTATAATGGCACAAAGCAGGGATGCCCATTATTTTTTATTTAATCTATATATAGAACCTCTATTATTATACATTAAGCAAAATACATATCATAATATCCCTAAAATCCTCAACACTAAAATATGTTTGTCCGCCTTTGCAGACGATCTTATATTATATTTTCAAACACCCTGTTCAGATCTTCCCAAACTAATTTGTTCCATTGAAAAATTCTCAGAGGTTTCTGGTTATCAGATTAACATTCAAAAAACATATATTCTTCCCATAAATCCACTTGCTCGTAAGTCATATAAGTTTCCCGATTTCACTTTTCGGATAGTTCAGAATTTCAAATATTTAGGGATTCATATAAATCACAATGGTCTCTCCACATTTCAAAATAATTTGGCTAAAATATGGTCATTGATTATACTTGACTTGAACAGATGGAAATTACTAAATCTATCACTTTTATCAAAAGCAGTTATAATAAAATGAATATTCTTCCCAGATTGTTATTTCAATTCAATGCGTGGATCAGATGATTCCAAAATCTTTTTCTCAAAAATCAATAAAACTTTGGCTAATTTCTTGTGGTTTCCTAAATCAGTAAGAATTTCTTATATTAAGCTAATCTTACCTAAAAATAGGGTGGTCTTGGTCTTCCCAATTTTCACCTATACTACTTGATTATCTCGCAAACAAATTATTATCCATTTTAAATATAAAACTGCGAAGTTTAATCAAAATTCTATTTGGACAGAATTATGGTATCAACATACTGCAATTAAAACATTAATCCATTAGCTCTTCCTTTCCTCTCATTGGAAGTAACGAATAAATTTAAAATTCCTAACTCTTTAAAACAAAAATTACTGCTTTTCAAGTCTTGGTAAAACTTGTAAATCTAGAAAATATATTTCAATTAATGCAACCTCTTCACTTAAATCCTAATATCATTTTAGACAATATTTCTTTTAATCTTTCAGATTTTCCCTTGATTAAAGATCTTACAGTTTGGGATCTAATGCAATACAAGAATGAAACAGTCTCTAATGTACTAAAATTCTCAAGGTTAACATTAAATATCTAGTCATCTTACGTCAACTGAGAGATGTAATTAATGCTAAATTCCTACAAATCAAAATAGATAGCACTGATATTATCAACTATAAAGCGTTTTAAAAGTCCCCACACTCCCAGAGAAAATGCTGTCTAAATCTTATAATCTTATAAATCAAATAATTCATAGTGAAGAGTGTCTCTTCTCTACTTATTGGGATAAACACAACTCCCATATATCTATAAATCAGAAACTCTCAGCTATCAAAATACAATAGAATACTCGCCTTCAAAAACTCTTTTACACCCAACTAATGATAAACAATAATGCATACTTTACCCTTCTAAGCTCAACAAATTTGATGCAAATAAATCACCCTCATGTTCTTGTTGTTCACACCCTAATGCAGATCTTTTACATATCTTTTGGTCCTGTCATCATTCACACAAACTTTGGACCTCCCTAAAAGTCCGTTTACAAAAATGGGTTATCACAAATCCACCTTATCTTGGGAGACTGCAATACTACACATACCAAATATTTACCTCTCTAAATTGGACATGCAAGTGCTAATATACATATGTTTACTCATAAAATTATATATCACACAAAATTGGTTAGATCGCACTAAACTGAATTGGAATAATTTTAAAATTCTAGCTCACACATACATCAGTGCGCAGAAATTGATAGTGAAGTGTCCCAAGAAGTTGACACATATTAATAAAGCTTTAGAAAAGGTGTTACATATTATTAATAGTGTATAGATGGCCACCCTCCTTATGAGATTTGTAGACCTCAGTCTCACTCATATCCTAATGCTTATTTTTTGTCTTAGCTCAATACTTATTTTGATATATTCTTTGGTTAACATTTTGTATATGATGTAGATAGTTAAGTGTATATTCTCAAACTGCATTGAGACAAAACACTCATCTTACTAAATTGTGTTATCATAAATATCTCCCAATGTTTCATTTTTAAATATGTATTCTACTATTGCTGTTGCTGTTATATTTCTGTATTGTTCAAAATTCAATAAAAAGTTTTTTGAAAAAAAAAAAAAATCATACCCTATGATAAATAACATGTACAAAACTTAAAATGCTTGTGAATATAAATATGTATATATAAATAAACCTTTAATAAAACTATGACATTGTATTCTAAAATTTTTTTTAACAATATTTATCTTGAATAGTGTAAGAATCCTATAATTTAGCAGATCTCAGTTTTAAAACTGGCTTAAGTGAAATCATGTCATTGAGACCTCATGTGTACTATAATTTTCTACAGTGTATGTCATACATTGCTCTTGCACATTTCACATGTCTCCTTTTTTTTTTACTTTTCTTATATTTAATTCCATTTTATTCATGATGTGCCATGCAGGACAAACAGTGGAACAAGAGAGCAAATAACGTCAGGTTTGGCTGTCCTTATGTGGCTTGAACATAATCAGCGTGCCACGCAATTACAGCCATTAAGGCAAAATAACATACCCAACACAGTAGTGATAGGTGACTCTATATTCAGGCACACTGATGTCCCACTAACTCGGCTGGACAAGGAGAAGGTTACAGTTAGCTGCCTGTTGGATGCTAGGATCCGCCACATAACACAAGAACTCAGGTTGCTCCAGAACAAGTACAAATATGACTCTGTCATTGTCCATGTTGGTGTGAATGACCTGAGACGTACCTCCCTGAACTACATGAAAAGAGACATGGAAGAGCTCTCTGATCACAGAGCCCAGACCGGTATGACCCTGACCCTGAGTAGCATCCTGTCCTCACCAAGAATGATGCCACAGTATAAAGAAAAAATGATCAATTTCAACAATTGGCTAAGTTTCTGGTGTCATTCAAAGGAGATCCAGTATCTGTTCACCTGGGATGACATGCTCGACAAGCCACGTTGCTTTGCAAGAGATGGCTTGCACCTGTCACCCTTAGGCTTTTGAATACTGGCCAAGGCTCTTGCCGCCCCCCCATAGTGCCTTTTTTAGGAAAGGCTCAAAAGACAAACCCACCACCATAAATAGCACAAGTAACTAAAAACTGAGTGTAATGCTATGCTACTCAACGCCAGAAGTCTAAACCTCAAAATGCACGTACTCGAGGCACTCCTCAGTATGGTGAAATTCGATATCTGTGCAGTAACAGAAACCTGGTTTAAGGCTCCAGAGAGCACCCTGGCACTACCAGGCTATAACTCATACCATACTTTTTGGCCACAGAACCCAGACCAAAACACAAAAGGCGGGGGTGCATCCATATTCATCAAGGATACCCACACCTCCAGGTTAGTGGCGCAGCACGATGCCTCAGAGATCATCCATGTGAAACTAACAACTGGCAAAACTGCAATTCAAATTGTAGCTTGCTACAGATCACCCACCATGACCAAGGACCCCCATTCCGCATTTCAGGAGACACTGGAAAATATGAAGGTCCTACCAAACACCCTAATATTGGGTGATTTCAATTACCCAAACATTAACTGGGAGAACTACTCAAGTACTAACTCCCTTACCCAATGCTTCCTAGAATTTATAAACTTGAATGCCCTGGATCAACTGGTCAACACCCCCACCAGAGGTGACAACATATTGAACCTGGTCATCACCAACATGGGTGACTGGTGTTCCACACCAGAGGCCAACTCCTCGCTGGTTAGATCAGACCATAGACTAATCACTCTGCATATCCACATTCTGCCTCCACCCCTAATCAAGGAAACCACTCTGAAAAACTTTTCAAAAGCAAACTTCACGTTACTTAAGACCGAGGTGGAAATGTTCACAGCCCCCATGCTAAAGGACAATGCTGTCTGAGCTGCTGAATCCTTTACAAAGGCAATATATGAGCACCTGCAAGAATGCATGGATCGTGCTATCCCAAGCAAAGCCAAGACTTACTCCTCCAAGAAAAGAACACCAGTCTGGTGGACCCCTGCCATAAACAAGCTATACAATAAAAGGAGGAAACTAGTACAGAAAAGAGTAAAATCCCAAGAAGGAAAGACATTATCATCAAGAAACTATGATTCCTCATAAAATCATGCAAGGCTAGCTTCAAAAGAAAAATTGCCAAGGGCTCCAAAGATAACCATAAAGCATTATTTCGGTATGTCAAGAACCTAAGTGGACACTCTCAGATCTGCTCTAAGTTAGTGCAGAATGGCACAAAATACACTGAAGCGACTGATATTGCCAACATTCTGGCAGACAGGTCTAGTGCAATCTTCACCCCCCTCTCACCCCCTAAAGGGCCCATAACCATACCAGAAGGATGTAGAGCCCCAGCAATCACTGACACACAGGGTAAAACAGCCCTATCCAAAGCCCAAACACAGCTTCAGTGGGACCGGACGGTGTCCCAGGTTGTGTCTTACCCGAGCTCCAAAATGAACTAACCCCTTCACTTAAACACACTGTTCATACTCAGCCTCTCTACAGGGTATGCACCCATAGAGTGGTGCACAGCAACAGTTATCCCAATCCACAAAGGTGGAACCACAACGAACCCCGGGAACTATTGCACTATAAGCCTGGTCTGCAAGGCTATGGAGCACATCATCATGGAACTCATTAACAGAGACATTGGGAACCTCCAAACATTGGACCCTACCCAGTTTGGCTTTGTTAAGGGCAGATCATGCCTCCTAAACCTGGTGGACTTCTTTGAGACAGTTACCAAAGCTTTAGATGAGGGAAAGGAGGTCCACACAGCCTACTTAGACCTCACAAAGGCTTTCAACACCATTCCCCATTCTGGTATTATAGACAAGCTCACCAGCCTGAACATAAACCCCTACATCACAAGATGGGTTGTCAATTGGCTCACAGATAGAACCCACACAGTGAGAGTTGCAGGCTCTAGGTCTGACTCTAAACTGGTTAAAAGTGGCATCCCTTAGGGGTCAGTCCTGGGACCCCTCCTGTTGGGTATATACTTCTCAGAGGTACAGACAAGCAAAGGAGGACTATGGCTGACCAAGTTCGCAGACAACTGCAAACTGGGGGCCATAATTGACTCTCTGGCTGATACAGACATCCTCCAGAAGGGTCTCACTGAGATGGATACCTGGTGCCAAAATCATGGCCTCAAGCTAAATGCCAAAATGTGTATAGTCATCCCCTTTGGAAAAAACAAAGTATCCATTAACTACCACATAGGTGGTAGTCCTCTAAATACAGAAAATGTAAAAAGAGATCTGGGGACCCAAGTAGATAGTAATCTCTCTTTTGATAATCATATTGCCAAGGTGGTTAGAAAATCCTTCTATGTGGCCCACCTAATCAAAAAGGGTTCGCATCTAGAACAAAAGAGGTTATTGTGCCCCTCTACTCATCACTCATCAGACCCATCATAGAGTACAACACCCTATTTGGGATGTACCATACAAGACACCTGCAACAGCTGGAAAGACCACAAAATTACCTCACCAAGAGGATTACTTCCCTCAAACAGATGCCCTATGCAGCCCAACTGAAGAAACTCCAGCTGTACTCAGTTGCATACTACTTATTCAGAGGTGATCTCTGCCTGACATATAAGGCCATGTCCAAGCCAGAATTGATGGACATGCTCCACCTAAATAAAACCCAAATCCCCAACAGCCAAACGCTCTATGGATCTAAACCTCACCACAATGATAAATAGGATGTGCTGGAGGGATAGATTAGGATAGACAGCCAGAAATAAAAAAACAGATAATTCAATTAATGCTCTTGGCCATTGTGAAAACCAGGCCTGGAGTAGAAATGATACTGGGTTCTAGTACTAACAGGTATATGTTAGATACTACTAACTGTCAGATGTTAGCAATGTGGCACACATTTGTGCACTGCTTACCTATGTGCAAACAGGTGTATCTTGGATGCGTGTACACTTTGTTAACCATCACACAAATCTGCTGCTCACTATGCTATGGAACTGTGTATATGATGCTTTATTATTGGTGTTTGTTGCCCATTTCCATAGGATCATAGGGGGTTACTAGGTTACTAGGCTATTGTCCCTGAGGCCCTTATAAGCCTAGCCAAGAGCTTAGCCTATGTTTATACAAATCAGCAACTGATGCCCCTGTCTAGCAGGTATTTGGGTGGAATCCCAGGGATATATTTTCTGTTTCCCATCCAGTTATTCAGGTTGTGCTTAAAAAGGGGTAAAGCGGTACTAAGCTTGATGTGGAGAGGAAGTCTACGCCATAGATGGGGGAGTCTCTGGGACACAAATCTGTCCCGCCGACAAGTCTTGTTGATGTCATAGACCAGGTTGAGGCTGCGCATGTGGGTTATTTGAGTGGAGCTTGACTTGCGGATATGCAGCAGTCCCATCAATGTGGGGTCCAGGATTGCCTTGTATGCCAGACAGTGATCACCTTTGAGGAGTCTGTATGAAACTGAGTAGAGGAATAGGGCTTTTAGCTTATCTGTGTATGGTAGATGTTTGAGGCCCTGGATTCTCCTGGTATGGAACCTCAGCTCTTTCATGTGCTTTGCGAGGTACATGCCGAAAGGGGGGTTGTACTCAATAATGGGCCGAATAAGGGAGGAATACAGGGATGTTATGACCTCCCTGTCTCTGGATGAGATACCCTTACTTATGAGGTGGGTCATGTAGAAGGGTTTCCGTACAACGGAAGCAACAACTCTCCCCAAAGGGGATGATGATGCATTTTTTTGGTATTCAGCTTGAGGCCATGTTTCTTGCACCAGTCATTTGTCTGAGTGAGACCCTATTGGAGGATGTCCACATCACTAGGGAAATTGATGACAGTACCCAGCTTGCAGTCATCTGCAAACTTGGTCAGCCATAGCCCACTGGTTTTGGCCTGCAGCTTAGAAAAGTATATCCCAAATAACAGAGACCCCAAAACCGAACCCTTGGGTTTGCCACTTGTTACAGGTCTATTGCTTGAGGTGGCTTCCCCTATTTTGACTAGGTGGGTTCTATCAGTGAGCCAGTTTGCAACTCATCTGGTAACATATGAATTGATGACTGGTTGAGAGAGTTCATCTATTATGCCCAAGTGGGGAATAGTGTCAAAGGCTTTGGTCAGGTCTAGGTAGGTGGTATGCACTATCTTCCCCTCGTCCATGGCTTTGGTGACTGTCTCAAAGAAGTCAACCAAATTTACCAGACATGACCTGCCCTTGAAGAAAGCCAGACTGTGTGGGATCAAATGTTTGGAAGTTGCCAATGTCCTTGTTAATCAGGTCCATGATAATTCATTCCATGGCCTTGCAGATCAGACTAGTTAGCCTGATGGGTCTATAATTTCCCGGACTGGTGGATGCTCCACCTTTGTGTAAAGGGATGACAGTGGCTGTCCTCCACTCAGCTGGGTTGAAGCCGGTACTCACGCTTTGGTCGAATATGGTGTCTAATGGCACTGCAAGTTCCTGCCTGAGTTCACATAGGAAGCAGCCTGGGATGTTACTGGGGCCCATGGAGGCTGCATTTTTTGTCTTTGAGAGAGCAGTGATGACCTGTTACGTAGATATAAGGGGAAAGAGCAGGTACTGGGGATGTCCTGATTTACTGATGGGGGGACAGAGGGGTAAAGTTTTCAGTGAATCTGTTAGTCAGCAAGTTTGCTATATCTACAACATTTGTATATGTGATGTCCTTGAACACCAATTCTGAACAGATCTGGGTGCTTCCTTTGAGGTTGCAGACATATGTGAAGGCCTTATGATTGTCTCTAGTAGAGTTGGCCAATTTGGACTTGAAGTTTGCTTTGGAGGATTTCACTAGTGCTCTTATTTGCTTGTTCGGGCTAAGAAGACATTGCTTCCAATTGGGTACCTGCTCCTTCTTGAGCTTTGACAGCATTTTTTTCCTTTTGTTATAGAGGTAATTTATTGCAGATGTCCACCAGACAGGTTTACTCTTCCTTGAGGACAATGATTTAGTCCTGTTAGGTATTCCTGATTCCGTGCATCTATATAATTGCTCATATAGTGCTTTGTGTAGTTTTGGATATTGATGCCAGTTCCTACAGAGGGGGAGGGGGCTGTGAACCTGTTTATACCATCCCTCAAGAGGCTGTAATCAGCTTTGGAGAAGTGTTTATGTCTGATCCTAGCTAGATGGGGGTTGGGGGAGATGGTGATTTTGAAAGTGACCACTTTGTGGATGGATATTACCAGGGAGGGTGATACTATAGGGATTCTGCAGTGGTTACTCATGTGGTTAATACCAAGTCCAAGATATTATCACCTCTTGTGAGGTATCAGCTAGCTGTTCCAAGGCATTTGCATTGACAAAATCAAAAAATCTCTGGGCATTTGTGTTCTGGAATAAGTAGTTCTTCCAATCTACATTTGGGAAGTTAAAGTCAACCACGGTCAGGGTAAAGGGTTGAATCTTGATAGATTTGAACAGGTCCAAATAGGGGAATTGGGCATCTTGAGTCAGATTTAGGGGTCGGTAGCTAGCTATGATTTGAATAGGAGTCTTGTCAAAGGTTAACTGCACCTGGAGTGTCTCTTGTGTGTCATACTGTTTAACCAGCCTGGAGGTGTATATGTTTTAATGTATATTGAAACTCCACCTTTTTACCTTTACTGCCCACAGTTTGGGGTCTGAATGTATGATAGGATGAGTAACCAGTTAAGGCTGGAGTGCTCTCCGCAACGTTGTCCCAGGTTTCTGTGACTGCACAGATGTCAGCATTTTTCTGGGTTAGGAATGCTTGCAATGAGTGCAGTTTCATGTTTAGACTCCTAGCATTTAGCAGAATGACCTTTAATTTGTGTTTTGTTGAAATTTTTATGTTATTATTTTTAACCTCATCACTTTTCCTAAAAAAGGCACTATAGGGGAGACAAGAGCTTTTTCCAAAACCCTGAAACCCAGATGAGACAGATGTAAGCCATCTCTGGCAAAGCATCATGGTCTGTCGATCATATCTTCCCAGGCTGTCAGCTACTGGATCCCCCTGGAATGACACCAGAAACTAAACCAATTGTTAAAGTCTATAATTTTCTGTTTGTATTGAGGCATCATTCTGGGTGATGGCAGAATGCTGCTTAAGGCTAAGGACATACCTGCCTGGGACACATAATCAGCGAGCTCAATCATGTCTCTCTTCATATAGTCCAGAGAAGTACATCTCAAGTCATTCATGCCAACATGGACTATGACAGAATCATAACAGTACCTGTTGTTCAGAGACTTGAGTGCGTATGTGATATGGTGGATTCTGGTACCTGACAGACAACTTACCATGACTTTCTCCTTATTCAGCCTGGTGAGAGGCACATCTGTGTGTCTCACAATTGAGTCTCCTATGACTAATATGTCGGGTTTATGGTGAAGCCTTACTGGCTATGAGACACAGGTATATGGACTATGCATGGTGTGTGGTGTGGAGGGCTGTGGAGATCACATGTGTTTTTGCCTCAGAGGTCTCCTTTGTTTGGGTATGTTTATGTGCAGGACCTCCGCATATGTAGGTTTATGTTGTGTAGGTGTGGGTGGTGTTTGAGGTGTAGTGATTGCGTTGACAATTTTTTAGGTGCCATATATACTGGCTTGCATGGGAGAAAGCTTGGACTCTAGGTTCCTAATGTAATTGCATCTCTCATAAATTGTGCTTCTAGGTGGTAGAAGTAGATGGTTGTCTGTGTACATGAGGGAGTTGCCTCACAGACTCAGGATGCCTATATCAACCAGACTGGTACAATAAACTGTAGTATTACACAAAACTACATGTGGAAACATTGCAAACTAAGGGCCCAATATAACTATACATCATATATTTAAAATACATACATGTGTTCGCCCGCCCAACAGTACAAGTCCGGGTTTTCAGTACTTTTACCACACGTATATCAATCAGAGTACAAAGTGTACTATATAATGTTGTGTGCTCCCTCATGGACAGTGCCAGTTGGTGGTGCTCACAACCCTGCTCTGTTTAACCTAAACAACCAACTTTGCTCAATAAGGGTACTTGTCTTATTGCACAGTTAGGCTTCTAAACAACCTAGTGCTAATTGGCTAGTAGCCTCATATGACTCTATGAAGCTATGTTTCTATGCAGGTCTCCCAAGCCGTTGTTCCTCACATGGTCTGCTGATGTCATCTACTGTAAGTTCACCTGCACTCATGTATAAATCAGATTTGTGCCATGGTGCTTGAATTAAGTATTGTGTTTTGTCGTTTGTGCTCTTAGATAGGGAGGGGTCTGTTCTCACTGCTGTCAACAGTGTGTGTGTATCCAGTCAGCAGAGTAGATGTGGTATCCTACAGTTATCCTCTCCAGTGGCATGGGTGGCTGGTTGTTTTGATAGTTGCTCATACCTACACATCCATTTCATGCAGGCCTCCCATCCTCTTGTCTCCCACATGGCTGCAGATGTCATTTACTATAAATTCACTTGCAGTCCTGTATAAATCAGACTTAAGCTGTGGTGTGTTAAGTACTGTGTTCTGTAGTCTGTGTACTTAAGTAGGGGGTTCTCTTCTGACTGCAGTCAAGAGTGTGTGTGTGTGTGTGTGTGTGTGTGTGTGTGTGTGTGTGTGTGTGTGTGTGTGTGTGTGTGTGTGTGTGTGTGTGTGTGAGCTGTTGCTTGACATTACAAAGAACATTTTACACCAGCATGTGGGAAACTTAATCTGGCTTGAATAGACTCTGCTGACATCATCAGCTATATGATAGTTATAGATATGCAGTAATCCCGCCAGGACATGGTCAGGCAGTGGCAGACATGACATCTTATACCAGACAGATTACAGTGACATGGCTTTTAATGTATTCAGAAACATCATGGCATGTTTTGTAGCATCTGTGTTACATACATGTTAACCATTTAGAGCACGGAATCTGGATAAAGTCATAGATAAAAGTGGGACAAAGGCTCAACAGTAGGCACATTTTTATCTATTGCTCTTACAAACTTAGAAAGTTGATAGATTAACAGATTTTGCACATGCTTGAATTTGCTGAAAGTATGAAGTCTGAAACTCAAATGTCTGCCATTATTTTCTAACTTCAGTCTTTATTGATTTGCCACTAATTTAACATAAAACCACAATGTTATAAAAATGGACCAAAATATAAGACAAAAATCTGTACAGTTGAGAAGCATGCTGTGTTATGTTGATGTGAAAGGCCTGTGGGCTCTCCAGAGGCACTTTCTAAATCTAAGCTGACCCATCCAGTGGAAGTAAGGCAGCCTGCAGTGTTGTTGTGAATTCCTCCTCCCAAACAGTAATCACCCAGAGCTGCAATCCAGTATTCATCTACACCATATAAAAAGGCCACCCTGTAGCTAAGAAAACTGATGTTGAGGAGAGGTCTATGTATTCAGAACCGTGTTTGCAAGCTTTTCCTACAGGATATCTATACAGAGCAGTACTGCATCTCAGAAGGTATGCTTCCATTTTGTCACCTACATACTGCATATGCTGGAATGTATTTAACAATAATGTGAAGCAAAGGCTTTCACAATGTTATCTGTATGTATTACTTAGAAATGTATTGATGGTATGGACATCTTCGTCAAGCCGTTTCAGAGGCACACATGACTGGCAAGACATGTAAATACATGGAAATAAATACTGTTTGAGAAATATGTACAGATGTTTAAGAGACAGGTCCTCTGACAGCACTTTTAGCATTTCAAAGATGTTTCGTTAGCCAAAAGAGTCAATTTGCTGTTTTGCGGGGGTGGGGGCTAAGGTGAATTACTCTTATGGCACTAACAAGGATTTGTTGCTCTTCTTACCCTTGTTTTATAGAACATCTGTAGACTGTTTAATGGCTCCCCAGAAGGCAAGAGATGGCCATTCATATGCAAATATGGCATGAAATAGTTGCAGATCCCAACTTCATGGGTGACTACAGATGAATCTATGATCAGGTGCTTTGCAAGGTCGCTGATATGATCACGTCTGCCAAAAGGTGAGCAGCTGCAGTAGGCTGTGACCTCTTAGCTGCAGGTGGAGGTCATCCTAGGGAACCACCACTGACCCCAAGTGAGCAGTTTCTAGCAAACTGGATACAACTTCACGGGACTTGCTGGATGTAGCAGCCAGTATTTCATCCCAGGAGGAGCTGCCAGGTTGGCCTTGTTATCTAAACAGTTGAATACTGTTGTTTTGTTAAAGAATTTAAAGGAATAAGTTAAATCTTTGTCACATAGGTTCATAGGTTGGTACTAGGCTATCAGCCCTAGGGCCTATACAAGCCTAGCCATAAAAATTCCCTGGCTATTTCTTCCCACACATTTTACTTCCCTGGACCCCTGTCTAGCAGGGCGACTGACGTGATCCCCGGGGTGAATTTCCTTTCTCCCATCCAATTGTCAAGGTTCCTTTTGAAGAGGACCAAAGAGGCTCTCTGCTTGACATGTATGGGCAATCTATTCCAGAGTCTGGGGAGTCTCTGGCTTAGGAACTTATCCCTCCAGCATGTTTTGTTCATTGTGATGACAAGGTTTAGATCCCTGGAGTGTGTGGCTCTGAGGGATTGGGATTTCTTTAAGTGTAGCATGTATGTATTTGATTGGTGTGGGGGGGTTCAGGATTGCTACAGGTATAAGCTTAGCTTGTAGTTGACAGCCACAGTCTTGTTTAAACAATTGTTGCCTGCACCTATAAAGGGGCAAATGTATTAACCTCTGTGTTACTGTTCATTATAATGTTGTTGCCCCTTAACTCTTGCTTTACTTCTTTCAGGACCATCAGGCCTCCAGCAGCACTTGCCTTCTGCAGTTAGTAAGTCAATTAGTTTGATGTCAGTACTGTCAATCAATTTAAACAAATATATTGTAGTGTGTGTTATTGAGCTCAGGCGTGTTGTGTGTATTGCAGGACTGTCTCTTATAGTGGCAGCTTTGTTACTTTATTAGCATATATTGCATCATAGTAGTGTCTGTATTAGTGTATTTTTGTGTTTCCTGATTTTTTATCATAGGTGAGTCTGACAGTTGAACTGTGGGCCATGTGCCACCTGATGTTAGTGTCTCAACAGACTATGATAACAGTGGCCAACCTGAGGCATGGTAAGGGGTGCAGAGGTTGAATCTGACACAGAGGTTGACATACTTCCATCCCATGCATTCATATTGCACATAACCAGTGGTATTCACCTAAAACATCCAAGGAACCCACAGATATTGGACAGGTGGAGGGTGAGGACATTGATCAGGGAAGTGTGGCTACTGCAACTGCAGTGCTTGTTGAGTCTGGCTGTAGCCAATGTATGGGTGAGATGCCATGTGAGAATATTGATAGGGATGCTCAGAGGGAGCCTGCTGTTCCTCCTCCACTTGATGTAGTTGTCACTTCCTGTGCTATTCTGCATATGTTTAGGGCCATCATGGAGGCACAGACATGCTCCCATGGGTGCTATAGACAAATGCTTAGGGCTGTAGATGTGGCTCAGTCTGACATGCATGACTGCCTCCACTGTATTTCCAAATCAATGGATCAGACAAATGAGACATTGGAATGAGAGGTGTCTGTAATGGACCGAAGGGTGTCTGTCATGGAATGAGCACTGTCTTTGATGGAACATCTGCTGGGAGGGGAACATTGTCTTTGTGGGATAGGTCATCCACAACATCTGCTGATAGCCAGCGTGGCCATGCCCGAACATGCTGCTGTAGTGGCAGTACTTACAGTGCACTGTAGGTCAGTGTGCTGTCCACAGCAGATGTGGCAGGCCATGGGGTCATGGTCCTGGGCATTTCTGTGAAGGGAGCTCATCCAGCAGACAGCAGTCACATTCACTTAGCAGCACTGCATCTGAGTATGGTCCTGGACATCAACATGCCAGTGCATCTCCTGGTAGAGCCAGTTCTCATGGTCAGGGACAACAATGATGAACTGCCATCTCTACCACACATGGCTCACACCTGTCCAACACACCACAACATAGAGCTAGCACCCTGCTTAGCTGTATTCATGCATGCATTCACACACCAATTTCATCTGGATGACCCCTACAGACAACTTCTTACTTGTACACACTCACTGACCTCTTGTGTCAGCCTAGGCTTCCGGCCCCCCCTCACAACACCCTGTGCAAGTGGTGATAACTGTGCCATATATTTGTGTTCTGCCTTTCTGATTTAGGGCTACAAATTCAATGTCTGATGCTTGGGATGCATCGCTACCTTACTGCATACCATATCTCCACTGGTGTTGTAGAAATGATCATTGTACCTGTGTCTTATATTGGCTCTAGAAATTTAGAGAGTTGATAGCATCCACATGTCACAACTTTATAGTGAATGCTGTTGTAAGGATTGTGAACCACACAACACCCTGTGCAAGTGATAACTGTGCCATATCCCTGTTTTCTATATTTTGAATCTAGGGAGACAAAGGATTTCTATCGATGCTCAGGGTGCATAGCTAACTTGCTGCTAAGTATATCTGTATTTGTGGTGTTTACTGGGTCATTGTACATTTAAGTTATATTGGCCTTGCAAAGTTCCACAGTTGATAGCATCAAAATATTACAATGTTATAGTGGATGCTCTTGGGAGGGTTGTGAAGTAAGATACTGCAATGTCTATAATTACATTCTATCATGTCACGTACAGCATTTTCAAGTCCAAACATATGGTGCACATGACAGGTCACACCATGGTCCTAGGATTGTATGATAGCACGGCATTTTATTTTCACTTTCCTTATTGTTATTAATTTAAAGTTCTTATTTATTTCCACTGCATGTGTCAGCAGGGGAACCACCAGCTGCTGTGGGTTTAGGCAGACATAGGCATGCTCAGTATGCCCTTACATTGGCTAAGAGACAATGCATAGCACACTCTCTCATCACCTAGGGGCCTAAAACCTTCCTCCTGCTCACATACATATAGTAATATTGATGCCAGGCAACTCACACAACTTTTACCTTTCCATGTATTGGCTGTATACTGCTTGCATCAGACAGAGTTAGCCCTAGACTAACACTATGGCAACTGCTGCATTTACGAGGTAAGTCCTTAACCTAGATTGTATTGTTTAATAATATCATGGCATATTCTTGTAGTTCATCATTTGGTACAGTAAGCAAGTAAAAGGTGGGAGATTTGTACAGAAATTCCCTTATGTGATGGCAGAGACCTATTTGACTTACATATGTCCATTAGCAAGTAGCAGGCCTCATGCATCAAAGATTCACGCAGTCATGCCTCTCCAGAGTACTGATGATAACTACATGCCCTTAGATACATTTGTAATGGAAAATCATTGCAGAGAGAAGTCAGAAAGTAATGAGACACATTGCAGTTTCTGACTTCACAAGCCTGACAAATTCAAACAGGCCAGATGCAAAACAAGGAGAGTAACAAAGTAACAATAGCAACATGTCCTTGTTTGTACTGTAACAGTAGCTCAGCTTTCTTCACCCCCACCTTGAAAGAACAGTGTACGCTCGCATGTGCCATAAGAGGAACTCACCCTTGTTCCCCCCCAAAGAGCAGCCTTTGCTGGTTTGTGCCATCCAACCTGCCCTTTAGTTGTTGGCAATTGCATATCATAGCATTCCCAGTTAATATCCTCACATGTTTTAAGGTAAATGATAGAATAGAGACTGGTTTTCACACTGCATGTCTCTGAGTATGAATGACAGAGAAACACAGAAAGGCAAGAAAGTGCTGTGTATTTGCAATTGGTAATCATAACAGGTTGTGTGATCACTTAGTGCACTATGTCCAAATATAATAATAAGTGTGGAAATAGTTTATGCCTTGATATCAATGTACATTCAGTTGCAGTTGGTTGTGTGAGGAATGAAATCATTTCTTTGCTGCATAGCTGTTTGTATGGCAAAGAGGGATAAGGTACTCATCCTGTTTTCTGAAAGTGCATTGGAGTGAGAGTTGAAATCCAGAACTATGTAGACATCTCATGTGTATGAACATTATTATTGTGTATGTCATACATTGAGCTTCCTCATTTCAACTATTTCTCCTTTTTTTTGGCCGGAGTCCAGTGTTTGCATGATGTGCCACCTAGCACAAACGGGTTTGGCTCTGCTCATCTGGTTTGAGCAAAGCATAGCAGTGCACAAACTGGACAAATGGACCACCCAGGTAGCAAAAAGGACCCAGACAGCCACAAACATAAACTGGACGCATTCAATTAATACTATTGGCCATCACGCAAAACACTGTAAGTTGTGTTGCGCTGCGATTAACAACACAATCTTTACAATGAATACTAAGATAGAAAATGTCATGTAAGGAATCCTTTTGTAGCAGGTGTTAAATGTAGTTCTGGAGTACAGATGGTCCTGGGTTCTAGTAAAGGGTGTACAAACTTGGTTTTACTGTTTTGACATTGCACATTATCGCAATAAAGTGTAACATACACATCTGTTTTTTCAACCTTCTTGTGGCAACAGCTGTAAGTGTAGACTACCATGCACATGGTCCAGGGTTCAAATACAGCATATTCCATGCACTTTTAATGTTCCATTTCACATTATATTCACTCTCACTTATAACACTTGACATAGTGTAGTTGATATTAATATTTATAAGGGCCGAGACACTAATATTGTGTCCTTAATTTATTTATTTATCTATGTATTGTTGATTTATTATCAAAGGCATGACTGTGGTTATACTGTGTACTATGTTCATTAAAGTATATTTCTGCTATTTGGATGGTCTTGGCTTTCCCATTTGACTAACAGAGTTACACAAGTGCCTGTATACCAGATAACCTTGAAATTGCATTGCTTGCCACTGTTGTGCACAGCTTACTGTCACACAAGCTCATTGCCAGGCATTGGGCACCTTTGAGTACTGTGTTTGTGCAGTGGTAAGTGATGCACAACATTTTCAAATGTTGCAAAACCAAAAAGTGCACACTCTCAGTAAGTGTGATACCTGCAGTTGGTGGGAAAACATCATTCTATATTAAAATAAATCAATAATAGCTGGAGCGACACTAGGTAATGCACAGCTGTGTTCATCCAAGGTACACGAAACATCAAACGCCAAACAGAGGTCAAAAAAGTTGTAAAAATATCCAAACTTTTTTTATTGCATAAAAATAAAACACACAGGTTAGCACTTTCACCACTAGGCTTCTTCAGACCTGTAACATTACTGAAACCGAAACAGAAGACAATCAGAAAATCTATCCAATACAGGGCGAGGACCATCAATCTCATCACTCACCCCTCTCACCACATATGGAAGTTCAATCGATACTGTAGCTGCCTCAACCATGCCTCCATGCAAATAACACCAGCACCGACTGTCTGTCTTCTAGGGCGGAACAATCCGCTGGCATTGTATGAGGCTACTGATGATGCTGTGAGTGGGTGTGTCGTGGAGCAGTATGATTGTGAAGAACTACGCACAGTTTTGGAGAAGTTAGAGATGGATTTATTTAAATTGAAAAGGCTGCAGACGCAGAGGCAGCACTTTGAAGTGTGTTTACAATGTCAAATTGTCCCCAGAGGGCTGAGGATTCTTAAAATGCCCACAATGGGGACACAGTATCCTGAGCTGCTGTTCAAGTTGCAGCAGCTCAATATTGAGGTAAGCCTCAAGTATATGGCCCTGTTGAATGATTTTTTTGGGCCAGAGGAAGATTTATTGAGAGATTGCATAAAGAAACAACAGGACAATATGTATGAGCATTTTCCAGCTCAATACATTGATATACATTTTAGTACGATTTTGGACAGTGTTTCATCCTATGAGAGACGTCTTTTTGATCAGAAAAAACACAAATTACAGAGGGACATAAGCGATTTCTGCCAAGGACACATTTTCACTTGGCCGAGAGTTAATAGAGATGCTAGTAACAATGATATGTCAAGGAATAATGTTGTTCGTCATACACCTCATTCTGACATTATGTTAACTGACAATGATGTTACTGGGAATGGGTTAGCAGTAAATGCTTTGACTGATGTATCACTTGGTTTGGGGACTGTGAATGCTTTTAATGTTATTAGTTCTGATGTTAGCAGTCCCAAGGAAGAGACAAGTGACAATGTACGGTCAATTAATGGTGTGATTGATGAATATCGTGCCACCCAAGGTGGAGTTAACATGAGGGGTTGTCTGAACTCTGCAGGCACTGATGTTAGTGATCATACAGGTCAGTCTACAGAACCTGTTGTTAGGAGGAAAGCCCCAAGGACTTTGGCCCCTGAAGTGGGGGTTGAGAAGGAGGCAAGGAACCCACTTGGAGAGAGGGGCAGTGTAGGTATTGTCATCTATGATGTTAGACACCCTTTCCCTATCAGGTTGGAGCACAAGGAGGGGAGGACGCGCTCTATGAGCAGGCCAGACAGAAGCGGAAACTGTCTGCTGAATCGCTCCCCCAATCACAACCTCAAGAGGATGTGGGAGAGAAAAGGGAAAATGTAGTGTTTAATATATCATCTCGTGTTCTGACAATAGATGAGGTAGGGGTACTCTCCAGAGACCTTACATTCATTCCAACTGTATATAGTAATTTTGATGAGACTTTTCGTGACTTTAAGTTGTATGCACGGAATTTATCATTAAAGGTAGAATTCGAAGGCAGAACTGAGATGGGTGATCCTATAGTTTTTAGGAGACCTAGTCATTATGCTCCGGTGCCACATCCCTTAATAGCAGCTTTTAGTAAAATGGTCGAAGATGATCTTTATAGCAGTAGGGTTATTAATAAGAATAGGAGGTTTTATAAGGGTATCCTTTCATTTAAGCAGAGACAAGCCTTGAAATCGTTACGTAGTGATCCCATGATAGTGATACGAACCGCCGATAAAGGCAGAGGGATCGTAGTAATGGATGCACAATTATATAATGATTGCATGACAGAGATGTTGGGAGATGGTAGATTTTATACCCTCATTAGTAGGGATATAATCTCTGTGTTTATGGATTGAACACATAACATGTTGGAGGATTTATTTGAAAGTCATGTGATTACTGGACAGTTATATGAGTTTTTGGATGTAACCCATCCTCTTATTCCTGTGATTCAGGGCCTCCCGAAGATACATAAAAACGAGAGAGACCCCCATTGAGACCCATAGTATCAGGGAAGGGTTGGTCTACGGAATGCTTCTCAATATAAATAGAAAAGTTCTTAAGACCAATTGTGGAAGCTAATGGGTTTATACTCAGGGATACGAAACAGTTTCTGTTGGATTTATATGCATTTGTTAAGGATGTGCCTAGTGATAAGAAGAACCTTTTTGTGACGATGGATGTACAATCTCTTTTCACCGTCATCCCTAATAATGAGTGGGTTGAGAGGGTGAGCGATTATTTGAGGAGGAACTCCACTCTCACTGGAGCAGTGATTGATCTGTTGATGACTTTTGTGGAGGTAGTTTTGAAATGCAATGTGTTCTGTTTTGGGAACCAATGGTACCTGCAATGAGATGGCATAGCTATGGGCACCTTGTGTGCCAATAGCTACGCCAATCTCTTCATTGCAGCATTGGAGAGTGACTTCCTTTTTGGGATGCTAGGATATGTGGAATCAGTGGTCTTCTACAGGCATTTTGTGGATGATCTGTTTTTTATCTGGATAGGTTCATCTGATGAATTGGTTTCATTCATTGGTGAAGTTAATTCCCTTTCTGAATACCTCAAGTTTAGTTATGAATATTCAGCAGTTAGACTCCCATTTTTGGATGTTTTTGTTGAAAGGTTGAGTAATGGTATGCTGAATACTGGGGTTTACAGAAAACCTTGCCATATGAATGTTTTATTGCATCGACATAGTATGCACCCTGGCCATATTTATCGGAACATCATTAGAGGACAAGCCATGAGGGTGTCCAGATATAACCCTACTGAATTGGGGTTTACACAGGAATTGGATGACTTATGCGATAGGTTTAGAGGGTTATAATGCCATGGATGTTGAGAGAGGCATTGAAGGTATTGCCACTCTGAGGAGGGATGCTGCAGTTCCATATTTTTCTGCAGAGTATGAGAGGTTGAATAATGGGGCTGGGACTAATCTTACAGTGACTGTGAGGAACTCCATTGATGGATGTGTTGCTGGTCATGATGGGTCAATTCAATCTAGACCCGTGGCATTTCCCTTGTTCTATACTAAGGATGTGGGCCAGATCAAGGACATTGTGAAGGCACATTGGGATATCCTAATGGTTGATCCTGAGGTTAAAGAAGCTGTGGGTGCAGCTCTGAGGTTCATCTATAAGAACAAGATGAATTTGAAGAGACTTTTGTGCTACCCCAAGAAAGCATTAGGTGTAGAGACTTCAACCACATATGGTACCATGCCATGTGGACAATGCAATTTTTGTGGATTTATAGATTCCAGTCCTGTTTTTGTTAACCCTTCTGACTCATCTAGGCATGTTTTCCATGTGGCAGGGGACTGCATGTCTGTTGATGTGGTTTACCTTGCTTCCTGTGAAGTATGTCAAATGTTTTATGTTGGGAAAATAAACAGGAGGCTTAGGGATAGAATCTGTGAACATTTATATCAGATTAGGACTAAATCCAAGGTTAATACATTGTCCAAGTACATCATGGACAATGATGATTCCCATGCCTTCAGGTTTAAGATAATAGAGAGGGTTAGCCCCAACTTTAGAGGTGGAGATATTAGAACATACACAGAGGAGAGGGAGACCATTTGGATTATGAGGTTAAGGTCCGACCAACCCCCGGGACTTAATGGGAAGGTTTCAATCAAACCATTTTTGAAATCAAGGAAACTGAAAGCTTGAAGGATATTATTGATGTAGGGTGTACAGACTGAGGAATGATGTCACTTCATTGTTTTTAATTACATGCACATTAGTTTATATTTTAAAAAATGATGTAAATGTGTATTAATGATTTGTGCTAGTATAGTTTCACATAGGATATATGTTTTTTATACATATACCTATATGTTTTAACACATGTGATTATTATGTTGTTTTAAAAAGATTTTTAGGTAATGTATGTATATCAGGAATTGTATTTACATATATGAACACTGGCACTTTAAGGCAGTAGTTGTTTTCCCGCCAAGGAAGCTATTTAAGTTTGAATGTTTTCAGTAATGTTATAGGTCTGAAGAAGCCTAGTGGTGAAAGTGCTAACCTGTGTGTTTTATTTTTATGCAATAAAATAACGTTTGGATATTTTTACAACTTTTTTGACCTCTGTTTGGCGTTTGGTGTTTCGAGTACCTTGGATGAACACAGCTGTGCATTACTTAGTGTTGCTCCAGCTATTATTGATTTATTTTACTGTTTTGGGCTTGTTCTTGTTGGCTGGAGCATTAACTCCATGCAGACAGGTTGTATATGGACATCATTCTATATTAGTCTTGATTTGTGGTAAGCATGTCAGGTGTTCGCGGAGAGGATTTGAGATTCCATGCTCAAAGATGGAGTGTCCAGGGGTCCAAAGTGTTTGTTAGAGTCGTAGTGAATGAACATAGGCCCAGGCTATTGCAAAGGGATTATTGTGGCTCAGATTAGAAGTCAGAGGCATGGAATAGTCTTGCCTAGGCTGTGACCAGTGCTGCCAGTACCCCCCCCCCTCACACACTGGTGAACAATGTAGAAATCACTACAGAGACCTCAGGTTGAGGAAGAGGGATATGATCGTACATTGATCGAGGAATGTAGGATTGGGGGCACCCCACAGATGTGTAAGTATCACTTACAGAGGCTACTTATAAGAGTTAAAAGCTGTATATAGTCAGGATTGGTATTCATAATGGTATTCTGTTCTGTTTTGTTTTTTGCCACAGGCATCACAGACTGAGAACTGAATGTGAAAACCCATGCCATTAGATTGGCACAGATGCAAGAAGCATGTGGCATATATGCATCCAAACAGTACTGTTATTGTAGCATAAAAGTAAAGGCACCTTTTTCATCAGTATTGCAATGTAATGTCAGACCTCTAAACCAGTGGCACCAGTGGTCTGCTATAAACTGTAATCAGTATAACTGGAATATGCATATGTGCAATACATGCACACATCAAGGATTGTTTTCTGCCATCTATAGTATAGTGTGCATTGTTATGAGCTGTGTAGTGTTAACAGTAAGAAAAAGTAATTTGTTAGGAATTGGTAGTCTTAATGTTAAAGGTAAAACAGAAAAGAGTCAAATAACTGTATCAGTGCATTATATGTCACATATGAAGTTACTAATGTTCTCCCTTTTTTTCCCTCTCACCCAACCCTTATCTTCTCTTTTTTTAATTTGTTGTTTTTTCCCCCACAGCACAGCAGGGTAGACCTGGCCCACAGGATCCATCTGCCCCCACTCCACCGACTATGGCAACAAGGCCCAGCACATCTGGGATGCAACCTGGTGGCACCCCCTCTGCTGCCGCTGCACTACCTTGCCCCCTCAGGTAGCTCTGTCCTGCAAGATAGGCCAGTGGTTCCCTCCAGGATAATTGGCAGAGGTGGTGATTTTATTACCCTGGATGAATTGCCAGGGTAGGTGTGTAGGATTGTGCACCACACAGTTGGTGCCTACCTACACCAGATGGAGACTTTTCTGTCCGTCGTTGTACTGAATAACATGACCAGACATCGAAATCAGACACTGCAGCCATTGGGGCAGTCAGGTGACAGTGATGACAGTCCAGTGGGTGATGACTCGATTCTCGTCACCCAGCTTGACATCTATGGGTTCAAAATGTCCTCACCCTTACCCCAACCATAATGTTCACCAACCTCTTCTGTCCTTCACCATCCCTTTGTCTTGTCTTGTATGTCCTGTCTGTCTGCAGTTGCTTCCTCACCTACTCAACCTACTGGATCCAGACATACCTACTTCCCTTCCCCAATATCCCTGTCTCTCTCAAAAAAAAATAAGCACCTGTCCCAAAAAAAAATCTCATCCCATACATACCTCTCCATGTCACACACGTGTTGTCTTAACACACTTAATTTGATCCAGTTGGCTATACAACATGATACAACAACAACATCCTCTCTCTCAGGATGACATGCAAATTCAGCTAATATTTTGCACATCTAAACATTTTTTTACTGTTGAAGAAATGGATAGCTGTGGTTCTTCCCTACATCTATCCTGCACATGCCTGCCCTCCTTTCACTTTATTCTTCCCCCTGTTTGCTCCCCATTTCAGCATTTTCCTATCTTTCCCATTTATTTTCTTTAAAGCATAATTGCTTGAAGTTGTGCATCGCCCATCAATGTGTGGCAACAGCAAAAAGCAGTTCTAAGTGTTATATAAGGAAGGCTGTACTGGAAACCAGTATCATCTACCTGGAAAATGAATGTATTTCTGCACTGAGTGCATGAACACATGCTGCCGCAGAGTCAGTTAATTAGCACTTATATTTTAGAGACACTGCCAACTGTCACACTTCATAATTTGGATTTACATCTAAAAGTATTTGAAACATTTGCATACACCTGCTTTCAAAATCCAGTACCATCTGATCCCAAAAATGAATGGATCAATGCATTAACAGATGGTGCTACAGATTCAATTGAATACCAGGTGTCTTTTACAGGCTGAATAGTATACGGCAGACTTAACTGCTGTTGCATGTACCTGCTACTTAACTGAATCTCTGGTTGCAGGTATTAATTCACTTAATGCAATGATACCTTCTTTTTTGGGGGCCAGATGGTACTGTTTCTGAATACAGCTGTAGCTAATACATTTAACTGCTTTAGTATTAGCGTAGCTTAGTGATGATGCATGATGCTTTATAAAAATAAATGGGGGGGTTTGCAGTGATGCTTAATACAGAATTAATGGGGAAGATATGACAGTGGTGATATGAGGAACAAGCATGGGGGAGTACAAAGCGAAACCCTTGCTAAACTGTGACAGCTACTATTGATGGTATAAACTACATCTGCTACTTAACTGACGTGTGGCAGCATATGTTAATACATTGTTGTCAGAAGCAGATCCTATTGGGTGTGAATACGGGTGTGGGTAGTAATTTTACAAGTGTGTATAATACTTTTAAATACACTTACTTATATTGCTGCCATTCACCTTTGCTTCGCAATGGTTGCTGTGCACACCATTGTGCAATTATGCTTGGAAGGAAAGAAACAGGGAAGACAGGAACGTGGTGAAAATGGGAGCAAGCAGGAGCAAAAACAAAGTGAGAGGAGGGCAGGAAATGTAGGAAAGAACCATGACATGCTGGGCAGTGGTGCTCTAGCCAGTGGAGTGGGGACAGGTGGATCCTATGGGATAGGCCTGTTTGCTGTGCTGTAGGGAAAAAATAAAATAAAAAAGAGAAGATAAGGGTTAGTGTGAGAGGAAAAAAGGGAGGACATTAGTAACAATGTGTGGCATATAAAGCATTGATAAAATTATTTGACTGTATTATGTTATCTTTACTTTTAACAGTAGAAACTCCTAACAAGCTTTTTTATTACTTTTAAAACTACTCAGTTCATAATAGATGCACAGTATGGTACAGATTGCAGTCAGCAATCCTTGATGTGTGCATATATTGCATATATGAGTGTTCCAGTTAAACTGATTACATTTTACAACAGGCCATTTGTGTCACTGCTTTAGAGGTTTGAAGTTATATTGCAATAATGATGAAAAATGAGCAGTATTGTATATTTGGGAAGTGTGGTTTTTGAACCCACAACCACTAACTACACTCTAATACTGTACTGTTATGTTGCCTTACAGGCTACTGCTTGCATACTTTTTTACAGTTTACAGATGCATACTCACTGTTATTTGGGAATATGGAACTGTTATTTTGTGGTACAGACTAAGGCATGCATACTCTCTTTTACAGTTGTGACATGCATGCTCGATGTGATACAGCTGTATTTAAATACCAAGTAAGCTGTCTTTAACTTTTAATGCTACAGTAAAAGTACTGTTCTGATGCATACATGCCACATGCCTCTTGCATTCTTGACAATTGCACAGCATGGGATCTGACATTTCATGCTTGTTCCATGGCAGCTGTGGAATAAAACAGAACAGAATACCATTATGAATACCAGTCTTGACTATATTCAGCTTTTAACTCTTACAGTTAGTCACTGTAATTGATACAAATCCATGGGGTATCCTCTGTACAAAATTCCCTGATCTAATGGTTAAATGTATCCCATGTATTCCTTCAGAGGTCATCAAAATGATGTCAGCATTGCTCTCCAATGTGGGGATACCTGTAGCACTGATCAAACACTGGCAATACTGTTCCAGGCTTCAAAATTGTATTCTAAGCCAAAATAGTCCCACAGCAGCAACTGGGGTTCATGCTCCATACCTAGGAGTGCAGTAAACACTTTGGACTCTGGAATACCCCACCATTGCACTCGTAAGTGCACTCCCTTACCGCAAACACCAGACATGCCTACCAGAGTTTAAGCCCAATGTAGAATGAGCATTCCCGCCAATTGCATTTTGTATCCTAATGTTTTCCCACCAATTGCATGCATCACACTTACTGAGAGTGCACACTTTTTGGTTTTGTAACATTTGAAAAAGTTATGCTTCGCTTACCATAGTGCAAACACAGTAATCGAGGGTGTGCAGTACAGGGCAGCGTGTTAGCGCAATGGTAAGTGATGAGCAACAGCGGCAAGCAATTGAATTTCAATGTTATTTGATATACAGGCACTTGTGTAAATGTGTTAGTCAAATAGGAAGGCCATGCCAGTCCAGATAACACAAATATACTTGCATGAACATAATATGCAGTATACCCATATGCTCATACTTTTGATAATAAATGGACAATACATAGATAAATCGGTAAATGACACAATATTAGTGTCTCAGCTCTCATACATATAAATATTAATATCAGCTACACTATGTTAAGTGTTAGAAGTAAGAGTGATATAATATGAAGTAAAACAACATTAAAAGTTTATGGAATATGCTGTATTCAAACAGTGGACCATGTGTACAGTAGTCCTAAACTTATAGCTGTTACCACAAGAAGGTTGAGAAAACAACTGTGTATGTTGCACTTCAGTGCTATATTCTGCAGTGCTGCAACAGTAAAACAAAGTTTGCACACCCCATATTAGAACCCATGACCATCTGCACTACAGGCCTACACTTAACACCTGTTGCCACAGGATTACTTTCATGAATTCCCTATCATAGTGCTCATTGTAAAGTTCTCACTGTTAATTGCAGCACAAAGCCACTTATCATGTTTGCAATATGGCCAGTAGTATTAATTGAATGCATCTGGCTTATGTTTTTGGATGTCTGGTTCCTGTCTGCAACTTGAGTGGTCCATTCATCCAGTTTATGCACTGCCGGGCTTTTTGCAAGCCAGATGAGCATAGCCAGACACCTTTGTGCTAAGTGGTGCATTGCACAAACACAGAAATGAGGAAAAATAATCTATGGCAGTGCCCCAAACAAATTTTAATGAAGAAAACTCAAGAAAGGGAAAAGCAATTGCAGTAATATCATGTGACATGCTTTCATGGCCAGCAACCTTGCACAGAAATGTTGTCTGCATCATATAGGTTCATACTAGGCTATCTGCCCAAGGGCATTTATAAGCCTAGCCCATAGTTATGTGGCTTTCGCCACCCCCTTTAGTGAAAAAAAAAATATATCATTTTTTTGCTGTGCTCTCTCAAGCAGTGTGACAAGTAACTGATCCTATATGTCAACTGTCTGGATTTTTGGAGAATGTCCAGATTTTTGTCTCATATTTTTGTGCTATTCCTTGTAAAATCTGTGGTTTTCTGGAAAACCACTGAAGATTGAAGTCAATAAATAATGACATATATTTGAGTTTCATATTTCATATCCTTCAGAAAAACGCATGCTAACACAAATCCTATTATTCTAGCTACTTTCTAAATTCATAAGAGCAATATTTAAAATCTGTCCCTATTTTTGGGCCTCTGCCCCCCCCATTATTTTAATCTTTGTGCAGATTTCTTGTCCTAACAGGTTGAGAGATATGATCCACATTTGGTTTCTTGGCCAACCACACTGGTGTGAGCTGCGAAACCTCACTTATGCTGCATGCTGCACCTCACTAATATCCATGGTGTGGTGCTGCATGAACCTCACTTATGCATGCTGCACCTCACTAATATCCATGGTGTGGTGCTGCATGAACCTCACTTATGCATGCTGCACCTCACTAATATCCATGGTGTGGTGCTGCATGAACTTCACTTATGCATGCTGCACCTCACTAATATCCATGGTGTGGTGCTGCATGAACCTCAGTTATGCATGCTGCACCTCACTAATATCCATGGTGGGGTGCTGCATGATGAGCAACATTACACAGGTTCATAGGTAGGTTCATAGGTAGGTTCATAGGTTCATAGGTTTGTTCATAGGTAAGTTCATAGGTAGGTACTAGGCTATCAGCCCTAGGGCCTATACAAGCCTAGCCAAAAAGGTACCCTGGCTTTTGCCACCCAAGAAAATTATTTTCCTGTGCCACTGTCAAGCAGAGCCACAGAGGTGATCCCCGGGGTGAATTTCCTATTTCCCATCCAATCATCAAGATTTTTCTTGAAGAGTGCTAATGAGGAGCTTTGTTTGATATAGATAGGTAGTTTATTCCAGAGTATGGGAAGTCTCTAGGACAGGAATCTATCCCTCCGGCATGTTCTGTTTATTGTGGTGACAAGGTTTAGGTCCCTAGAGCGTGTAGCTCAGAGGGATTGGGATTTCTTTAAGTGGAGCATGTCCAACAGCTCTGGGTTTGACATAGCTTTGTATGTTAGGCAGAGATCACCTCTGAGTAGGTGATATGCGACGGAGTAAATCTGGAGTTTTTTGAGACGATCTGTGTAGGACATCTGTTTGAGGCTGGTAATCCTCTTTGTGAGGTATTTCTGTGGCCTTTCCAGTTGTTGTAGATGTCTTGTGAGGTACATATCAAAAGGGGTACTGTACTCTATAATGGGTCTAATGAGTGATGAGCAGAGGGGGGAAAATGACTTATTTTTTTCTGGATGAGAAACCTTTTGTGATGAAGTGTGTCACATAGAAGGATTTCCTGACTACTGTGGCAATGTGATTATCAAAGGAGAGACTACTGTCCACCTGTGTCCCAAGGTCTCTTATCACACTTTTGGTGTTAAGTATACTACCGCCTATGTTGTAGTTCATGGCTACAGAGTTTTTACCAAAGGGGATGACAATGCACATTTTGGCATTGAGCTTGAGGCCATGGTTTTGACACCAGGCATCTGTCTCAGTGAGGCCCTTTTGTAGGATGTCCACATCATTAGGAGTTTAGATTATGGCTCCTAGTTTGCAGTCATCTGCAAACTTCATTAGCCAAAGACCTTCTGTGTTAGCCTGTACTTCAGACAAGTAGATACCAAACAGGAGAGGACCCAGGACTGAACCCTGTGGTACTCCACTTGTCACTGGTCTGAAGTCGGATTTGAAGTCTGCTACTTTCACAGTGTGGGTTCTGTCAGTGAGCCAGTTGGCAACCCATCTTGTGACATAGGGATTTATACCTAGTTTAGTGAGTTTATCTATAATTCCAGAGTGGGGGATGGTGTCAAAAGCCTTGGCAAGATCTAGATAGGCTGTGTGAACCACCTTACCCTTGTCTATGGCTTTGGTTGCTGCTTCAAAGAAGTCTGTCAGGTTTAGGAGACATGATCTGGCTTTTACAAACCCAAACTGGGTGGGGTCCAGAGTTTGGAGATTACCAATGTCTTTGTTTATAAGTTCCTTGATGATACGTTCCATGGCCTTGCAGACCAGGGTCATCAGGCTAATGGGGTGGTAGTTCCAGGGGTCCATCACTGTGCGCCATTCAGTAGGCACAAAGCCTGAGGTGAGGCCATGATGAACATGGTACTTAGGTGGGGTGCCAGTTCATTCTGTAGTTCATATAGAATGCAGCCTGGGATGTTGTCTGGTCCCATGGATGCTGTGTTCTTGGCTTTGAAGAGTGCGGTTTTTACTTGTTCAGCCGTGATTACTGGACCTTTGCATTCTTCCGGTATAGAGATGGGCTCTTTAGGGGGTGAGGGGGGGTAAAGTTAGCACTGAACTTATCTGCCAGGATGTTGGCAATATCAGTTGGGTCTTTATTTAGTGCCATTATGCTGTAACTCAGAGCAGATCTGAGTGTTGTCATTGAGATTCTTGACATAGCTATAGAATGCTTTGTGGTTGTCTTTAGAATCAGTGGCGATTTTGTTTTCGTAACTAGCTTTGGAGGATTTTATTAGGGATTGCAGCTTCTTACTGAGGCTGACCAGGGAGCTCCTCCACTCATGGGATTTTACTCTCTTTTGCAACAGTTTCTTCCTTCTGTTGTACAGTTTGTTTATGGCAGGGGGACCACCAGATTGGCTTCCTTTTTTTGGAGGATAATGTCTTGGTTCTGTTTGGGATAGCACAATCCATGCACTCATGTAAGTGCTTATAAAGTGCAATTGTGTAAGATTCAGTAGTCGTAACTGCATTGTCCATCTGCATGGGTGTCATGAAGTTTACCACTTCTGACTTAAGAAGCATGAAGTTGGCTTTGGAGAATTTTTTTACCATGGTTTCCTTAATGGGGGTGGGGGCAGGATGTGGATATCTAGGGTAATTAGCTTATGGTTGGATCGGACCAATGAGGCGTTGACTTCAGGTGTGGAACACCGGTCACTCATGTTGGTAATGACTAGATCTAGGATATTGTTGCCCCTGGTGGGGATGTGGATAAGTTGATCCAGGGCATTGGAGTTTATGAATTCCAGAAAGCATTGAGTGAAGAAGTTGGTACATGAGTAGTTTTCCCAGTTAATGGTGAGGTAGTTGAAATCGCCCATTATCAGGGTGTTTGGTTGAACCCTAATATTTTCCAGTACATCAAGAAAAGAGGAGTAGGAATCCTGGGGCATGGTGGGTGATCTGTAGCAAGCTACAATTTGGATTGCAGTTTTGCCCAGAGTTAGTTGCACTTGGATAACCTCAGCTGATTTATGCTGAGCAACTAGCCTGGAGGTGTGGATATCCTTAATCAATATGGACACACCTTTGCCTTTGGTGTTCCAGTCCAGGTTACATGGCCGAAAAGTGTGGTATGAATTATAGCCTGGTAGTGCAGGAGTGCTCTCTGGAGCCTTGAACCAGGTTTCAGTCACTGCACAGATATCAATGTTCTCCATTTTAAGGAGTGCCTCGAATGAGTGCATTTTGAGATTTAGACTTCTAGCATTGAGTAGCATCACCCTCAGTTTTTGCTTGCCTGTTCCTGTTACAATGGTGAATTTATCATTTGAACCTTGCCTAAAAAGGGGACTATAGGGGCAGCAAGAACCTTAGCCAGTATCTGGAATCCCAGGGGTGACAGGTGCAGGCCATCTCTGGCAAAGCATCTTTGTCTGTCGATCATGTCATCCCAGGCAGACAGATACTGGATCCCTTTAGAATGGCACCAGAAGCTTAGTCAATTGTTGAAGTCAATCATTTTGTCCTTGTACTGTGGCATCATTCTTGTTGATGGCAGAATGCTACTCAGGGCTAGGGTTATACCTGCCTGCGCTACAAGATCGGAGAGCTCTTCCATGTCTCTTTTCATGTAGTCCAGGGAGGTACGTTTTAGGTCATTGACACCAACATGGACAATGACAGAGTCATATTTGTACTTGTTGTGGAGTGACCTGAGTGCGTGGGTTATGTGGCGCATCCTGGCACCCGACAGGCAGCTGACAGTAACCTTCTCCTTGTTTAGCCTGGTGAGTGGGACATCAGTGTGCCTGACTGTAGCATCACCTATGACTAATGTGTTGGGTACGTTGTTTTGCTTTATTGGCTGTGGTTGAGTGGCACACTGAGTCTGCGGGTTATGTGTCATTTGGGTTGTGTTGGGGGGTGGAGGTTGCTTACATTTCTGCTTTGGAGGTCTCTGTTGCTTGAGTAGATTATTATTGAGAGCCTCTGCAAATGTTTTTGTGTTTCTATCTCTGGATTTTAGTGGTGTAGATTTAGTGAGACTATGTGATGAGTGTGGTGTGGTCCAAGTGGTTACCTTCTCCTCTTGACTGTCAAGTTCAGTCTTGATTGGAGAGAGCTTTACCGCCAGTTTGGATAGATAAGTGCATCTCTCACAGGCTGTAGTGTTGGGTGGTAGGAGGAGAGGGTTGTCTGTGTACATGAGGCAATTTCTACATTGCCTCAAGATGCCCAGATTCATCAGATAGACAGGAGAGAACACTGGGAGCTGCCCCTTGGACATGCCTGAATAAAAAACTATTTTCCTCTAGATAAGTGAGGAAAGTGAGTACAAGAGCTATTCTCTAAGCAATTGAGGAAAGTAAGTACCAAAACTGTTTTCCTGTAGGTAATGAGGAAGGTTGAGTGCTGTAGTAATTAGTAGGTTATTTAGTGCTTACAAGTTCTGAACAAGTGCTGATCACGAATAAGCAAATTCAAGTGCTAAAACTAAGAATCTGTATCTGGACTAAACTAGTTACAGGAAAGGGGGGAAACAAATGCAAATGTTGGCTTTTAAATCAGAAAGTTGTGAGAGATGGAAAAACTGCCCAAATGGCCAATAACTACAATTTCTGGGCCAGAACCACTCCTTATGTGGTAGATAGGTTACCTAGTGCTTAGCACTCCCACTGATAAGCTAGAAGGCTTCCCTCCAACACAGAAAGCTTGGGGGGGCTCAGAAGCTTACATACAGTCCTGGATACAGCAAATCTGAATCTGGACTACACTAGTTACAGGAAAGGTATATTTATTTATTATTTTTTTTATATATATACAGAAAAGTAGCTAAAACAGCAGTACAAATAATTCAAATGCAGTGCAAGCTAGCACACTTGAATATGTAGCAATTTTAGACCAAACAGTTTAAAAAAATGCAATTAAATTAAAAATGACTAAAAACAATGCAGAAGGAGTCTATTAGGTAGAATGAGGTAAAGAGATGGGACTGGGGGGAGTGTCCCAGATCAAATCTACAGTGGGGGCGGGCAACTGCAAAAGCCTCCAAATTTAAACAACACAGGAATAGCGAGGGTGGGTATGGGAAAACCAACACCTTCAGCAGAGATCTGAAAAACTATAAAAACACTCCGTGTAGGCTCTGTGTGAAACCTACATGTTTATTGAATCCTGGGGTAAGTTTTAAAACTGACTCAATACATGTGTTCATTAAGTCCAGGAAAACAGAGGCATTTAGTTTAAGCTGCCACATTAATTCTTTGTATTCAAAGTTTCCCACTGCCCCCCCCCCCCCATTCATTTAAAGGTGGCACTTTGAGAATGGCGAAGTTCAAATTCTTGAAATTACCACTATTTAGTTTATGTTTGAAAAGTGAATTATTAGATTCATGCTTCAAATATCATAATTGTGTTCATATATTCTTTTACAGAGAGGTCTCTCTGTTTTACTAACATAAAAGCATGAACAGCTTGAAAATAACGCCTTGTATACTACCCCTTTTGAAGCACAAGTTCTGTTAGCTAAAATCACCTTAATAGCATTGTAACTGTGTATAGAAAAGGATGTTTTTCCAAAATAAGAATAAATTGGCTACATGCACCACACTTCTGTGTGCCTAATAATGAACTGCTGTTGTATACCCAATTTTGGCTTTCAAATAATCCTTTAAGGTTCCTTCCTGACTTGAAAATAAAATGCAGAGCTTTTCTTATTACCTTATAAATTTCATCAGTTTTAAAATATAACAATTGTGTGTGTTTTTTTTTGCAGTATTCTTAATCAGTTTATGTTCATTATTATATTTAATTACTAAGGATTTTGAAAATTTACCTTGTGTAATAGTGATAGCATTCTCTGATGTGTTGTGCCCAACTGTAAGATCAGATCCTAATGGGGTGATTATTTTTACCTCATCCCTGTAGTACTTCGTCTCCTATTCTTTGAAGAAACAGGTGGGATAGCACCTCTGTCTACAAACATATTGGATAGTTGGCCATATCCCACTTTGAAAAGATCAAAACTAAAGCACACTCTGACTGCTTTCACCAACTGTCCTTCAAATAAATTATTTTCAAAAAAAAAAATGGACAAAACCTTTTAAATTGTAAATATTAGAGGAGAAGAGATGCTATGGTGAAAATGATAAATTAGAACAGATATTTATTGATGTACTCCTGATAAAATGGATATCTGCAAGGCTTACAAATAGGACACGACAAGTATCACACAGATATTGGACAGCTGAAATTCGGGGTTACAGTCAGGGTGCCCCACAGGGCTCTATCTTAGGCCTATACTTGTTTAGATTGTATGGCAGATTCAATAAACCCTACTCAATTTGCTAAGACTGTGTGCACATTGCGGTGTGACATGAACATAGTAGCACACTGTTTTGTGTTCAGTAAGCAGCTCTACAAAGTGTGTAGAGTTTTGCAACCATAGTAAACACCATGGCATGCTAATTACAGCATAAGCAGCTGAACTGTATGCTTATCAACCAATCCAAGATGGAGGAGCTATTCAATGAACAAGCTGTAAAGCAACTGTGTGTACTCAGTGCTGGTTTTCCCTGCGAATTCCAAAACCTATTAGAATACAACCATGGAAAGGAGACTACACAGAAAGAATGTAAGGGGCTGCTGTTGCTTTAATTTATACTTATGTAGAACAGGCTGAAGTCTGTGCTGCTGCTGCTAATAGATCACAGCCAAGAAGGAGAAGAGTTTTCAAAACCCATTTAACTTATCACTGCCTGCATCAGGTGGAAATTGTAGAGTGCTATAGGAACTCTGCAACACAACAAAATCCAAGGCAGTGACCCAAGCAGATCCACGTAGTATAGTAAATAAATAACTTTAATACTCAATTAAAATGCAGTAAAAGGCTCTACACAAGCCACACACAGTCAATGTTAAGCACGCTTTCACCTCATAAAATACAAAGCTTCATCAGAACTGAAAACTCATTCTTTCAGGTGCATTAAATAATCACATTTTAAATTGAACAATCATTTCTTAAAGAGACCATTTGTCCCCTTAAATACCAAGTTTAAATAAATCAATGTTCAAACTTCATACAACTTTAAAAATACAAACAACTTTAAAAGTAATTGAATTCAACATTACCATAATTTTAATTTTAATGTCCCTGTGTGAATCTGAAATAATAAATTAATGAAGTAGTAAATTATACATAATAAATAGCCCTCCACTAAAAAAATGTGTAAAATAAAATAGTGGGAAATATTGAATACTGTGATAATTTCATAAGTTGAACAGCACAGTCATAACTTAGCTTGTCTTAGTTTCAACACACTGTTAATACTAATACAATCATTAAGACCAGGGAGTCTACCAGCGTCAGTTTTTAACTGCCAGAATAACTCCCTGAATTCAACACTGGACTCCCAGTTACCACCACGGGGGTCAGTGACTACCTGTTCCACTACTGCAAACTTAATGTTCATATTTTTACAAACTAAAGAATGCTTGTAAAAGGCATTAGATTTCTGTTACAAACTCCACAAATTCATATGTATATTAACCCTTTCGTACCACAGTTATACTCTGCAACTCTGTCATCCACAACTGAGACCCAGGGTAAACAGAGGGGGAACCAATACCAGTGGAGACAAAGGTATACGTAGCCCTTAGAATTTTAGCTACAGGAACCTTTCAGAGACCAACAGAGGATGGGGGTGTCACAGGTATCAGCATTCAGGACTCTCCATCAATTCTTGAATGCTATGCTCTTACATGCCAGTGACCACATATATTTTTCCCATACTCCTGAGGGCAGGGCCACAAATATGCAGGAGTTCTATTCTGCAGCACACTACCCTGAAGGACTGGGTGCCATAGATTGTGCACATATAGAAATTAAAGATCACCTGGGGAGCAGGGAAGGGTCTACATAAATAGAAAGGGCTTCCACTCCATTAACTGCCAAGTGATGTATAACACTATGGGAATTATCCTGAATATGTGTGCTGGCAACTCAGACAGTTATCATGACTCACATATTTGGCAAACCTCTCAGCTGTGTCAGATGTTCACTAGAGGTGATATCCCACAGGGTCTTTTACTTGGGGATGCAGGTTATGCACTGCAACTGTGTCTGAAGACACCTATCAGAAATGCACACACATCCACTGAACGCCATAATGAGGCACACGGATCAAACCAGAAATATCACAGAGTGTGTGTTTGGGCTGCTGAAGTTGCAGTTCCAGTGCCTAGATACACCTGGGGGAGCCCTGCAGTACAATCCACATACATGTACTGAAATCTTCACTGTCTGTGCCATGCTTCAAAGCATCATCCTGAGAAAACAGCTTCAGTATAATCAACAGGAGGATGGAGCACACAAGCCACCACCAATGGCAAGGTCAGCACAGCCACATGCAAGTGAGGAGTCAGAGGGGAAACCAGCAGCTTCTGAGGGTGTAGGCAGACATAGGCGTGCTCAATATGCCTGCACATTGGGTAAGAGGCAATGCATAGCACAGTCACTCACCACCTAAGGGGCTAAAACCTTTCTCCTACACACATACATATAGCAGCACTGATGACAGGCAATGCTAAACCTTTACCTACCCATGTAATGGCTGTGTGCTACTGGCATCAGACAGATTCAGCCCTGAACTAAAACTATAGCAACTGCTGGATTTACAAGGTAGTATTAAAAACAATTGTGTAATAATACAAATGAGTGGCATATCATTGCATGTTGTTACTTGGCAATGTAAGTAAAAGGTGGGTGATTTATACAGCAATGACTTTAACATGTGACAACAGAGACTTATATGAATACATATGTCCTCTATCAAGTAATAGGCCTCAGGCATAAAAGAGTCACACATTCATACCTCTCAAAAGTTCTGATGGTCGCCGAATGTCCTCAGTTTGTCCTCATACGTTTGTACTGGAAAATCTTTAAAGAGAGAAGTTAGAAATTAATGAGACACATTTTGGTTTCAGACTCCATAACCATCAGAAGATTCTTACAAATACTGATGCAGAAACTGTTTTGATTCTATCAACTGTCTAACTTTGGAAGGCCAAAATATGTGATAGTAAATTTAGCAAAATAACATCACAAACACATATATGGTAATTACTAAGTCAGCTACGCACCCTGAGCACCCGGCACAAAGCCCTGAATCCGAAAGATAGAAAACAAAGATATAGGGCAGTTATCATCACTTGCCTAGGGTGTTGTGTGTGTGTGTGTGGGGGGGGGGGGCAGTAAGCCTAGACTGGCACAAAAGATAAGTGAATGCATGTGAGTAAGAAAGAAACAGGCAGATATTTGGATAAAGTAAAAAATAGCAACTGAGACAGAATGAGCTTTAAGCCTCACAAATGAACCATATAACTGTTGTGTATGTTTGTGTGTGTGTGTGTGTGTGTGTGTGTGTGTGTGTGTGTGTGTGTGTGTGTGTGTGTGTGTGTGTGTGTGTGTGTGTGTGTGTGTGTGTGTGTGTGTGTGTGTGTGTGTGTGTGTGTGTGTGTGTGTGTGCGTGTGTGCATGTTTGTGTGTGTGTGTGTGTGTGTGTGTGTGTGTGTGTGTGTGTGTGTGTGTGTGTGTGTGTGTGTGTGTGTGTGTGTGTGTGTGTGTGTGTGTGTGTGAGTGTGTGTGTGTGTGTGTGTGTGTGTGTGTGTGTGGGCCCTCCAGGTGAAATTGGTCTGTGAGTGTCTGCAAGAGCACAGACAAGCTCTGTGATAGCTCTACGTCTTAGCATGCTGGACAGGTGTGAGCCGTGCATGGCAGAGGTGGCAGTTCATCATTGTCATACCTAACCATGAAAACTGGCTCTGCATGTTCATGCCCAAAGTCAGATGCTGTGCTGCTAGTTGAATGTGAGTGATGTCTGCTGGATGAGCTCTTCTCATGAGTAAGCATAGGACCACTAACCTATGGCTTGTCACAGCTGGTTGTGGGCACCTCAACCACTGACAGAGTAGTGGAAGTAGTGCCACTGTGGGAATGTGATTGGGCATGGCCATATCAGCTAACATCAGATGATGTGGCTGACCTACAACCAAATGGATGCTACACCCCACCCAGCAGACATTCCATCACAGGCATTACCTGTTCCAATATGTCATACATTCAATCCATAAAATCAGCAACACAGTGGAGGCAGTCATGCATGTCAGTCTGTGCCACATCTAGTACCCTAAGAATTTGTCTAGAAGACCTATTGGAACATGCCTGCACCTCCATAACAGCCCTAAACATACCTCAAGTGGCACAAGAAGACACACTTAGATCAAGCGGAGAATGGACCACAGGCCTCCTCCAAGCATCCCTAACAACCCTTCTACATGGTACCTCACCCACACTTTGGCATTTGCCAGAGTCAATAGGGACTGAAGCTGCAGGAATCAAACTACCCTGATCGGGTGTGTCATCCTCCACCTGTACAATACCTGAGGGTTCACTGGAATAGGTTGGCGTAGGCCTACTGTCTGTGTCCAATGGAATTACAGGGGAGTACTGCATGTCAACCTCAGTGTCAGATTCAACCTCTGCACCCCTTGACTGTGCCTCTGTTTGGCCACCATTATCCTCAAATGCTACCGATACTCTGACATCAGGTGGTAAGAGTCCTACACTTCCACTGTCAGGATCACCTCTGATAATAAGCAACAAACACAGGAAAGAAATGAATACCTGCACGACTGTAGTCCAATATATGCCAAAACACTAACACTGGTGCCACTACTTCAGCAAGTACAGCAATACACACAATAGTCCTGACACCCAGATCACACACATGGAATAAATAAATATTTGTTTGAACTGCTGTTCAATACTGACATAAAAATGTTTGGCTTACCATGTCCAGATGATGATATGCTTCCTATGGGGGATGATTCTGGAAGAAGTTAAGCAAAAAGTAAGGACACAATCATTACAATTTACAGTACCACGGGAGGGGGGTTAAAAGGTTTTGCCCTTTATATGTCCATTAACGATGCTTGTTAAAACTTGGATGACACATCCACCCCAAGCCCATGTGTAATCAACCAGAATGTGTTATTAATCTACAAGTAGTAACCCCCCAAAAATATTTATATGTATTGCCGTCAATATTTTACTATAGAAGTATTTAACAATTGAGAAAGGTTAGCCTACCCAAAAGCTCCTCTTGGGACATACTTGTCCTCCCTGAAACAGCAGCACCAACATCACTGACATGCTATTGTGCACTGTCCACTGAGCTCTCTGGTTTCCTGACAGTGGACAGGAGCTCTTCATTTGTATCAGTGGTGGTTGTGTAGCAGGTTGCCCTGGTAGCCATATGTGTCATCACTGTCTCCTGTGTTAGTTTCCTGGGTTAGTGTTGAACATGGCATTAATTTGGTAATCTGATGCAGGACATTTTAAACTCTACTTATTTGGGCACTAAGGCCTCTCTGTATTGTGTCCTCCACCATCCCTGTCAGCTCCCGCTGGGTGAAAAAATCACCACCTATTCATGGAGAGTACCACTGCAGCACCAGCCAGGGTAGAACTACCTGATACTACCTAATGCAGGTGAGGCAGGTAGGGCAGCAATTGTGGAAGCAATGCTGACAGGTTGTGACCCAGATGTGCTGGGTGTCTGTGCTGCGTGTGGTGGTATCTCTGAAGCCACCTCTGAGGTTAAGGTAAGCCAAACCACAGTGGTTGGTCAAACTGCCTGTGCTGCTGGTCATTTTGGTTTCAGCAGCAATATATTCCAAAAATCAAAACAGGAGGGTTAGGGGAGACAAAACAGAGTGAGTAAGATCAATGGCATGTCACATTATTTTATTATTTCAATGCATAAACAAGTATGACACATAAATATGTAAATCTTTGCCACATCTAGGTATGATGTGAAGGCAATAATCTGCCATAAAGTAAATCAATGTCATTGCTATTACATATGAAATGGAAACTTTTATTTGATCATTCCATGTCAGATATATTTTGTCCAAGTTAATAATTGCAGTGATTAGCATTGAATTGTTAATGCCATTCTGTATTGCAGTTAACATTTTAGAAATGGGTTTCAGCATGGAAAGCTTTCATTTACTTCTCAGAAGTCAAGATCAATGTCAGTGGTCTCTGGCTGACTAAATTTGCAGATGATTGCAAATCGGGAGCTGTCATTGAATCCCACACTGACACAAATGTTCTCCAGGAGGGGTGACGCAGATAAACAACTGGCATCAAAGCCATGGACTAAAACTAAATGCCAAGAAATCCATAATAGTATCCTTTGGGAAGTCATCCATCCTTGGTAACTATCATACTGACAACACACCCCTTAGAGTTGACCCAGTAATCAGGGACTTAGGGACACACATATTATTCTAGCCTTTGACCATCATGTATTGAGAGTGGTGAGGAAATCATTTTATTTTGCGCAACTTATAAAGAAAGGTATGGCATCTAAGTCAAAGGACGTCATTGTTCCACTGTATTCGGCATTCATCAGACCTGTCATTGAGTATAGTGCCCCCTTTGGTATGTACCTAACCAGACATATCCAGCAATTGGAACATCCACAGAGGTTCTTCACTAAAAGAATACAGGGCATAAGTAAAATATCCTATGCAGACAGCCACAAGGTCCATAGGTGCAAGGCCCATAGGTGATTACTAGGCTAATGACCATCTAGCCATACTTCCCAAAGTGAGAATCACTCTATCCCATTGTGTTAATTGAAGTAAACACCTTAATCATTATGTCAATGCCCAACCAACAATTCAAAGATGAAAGAATCCTATATCTTTGAAGGGTGGTGTACCACTTAGTCTATACATGTCAGTTTGGTTAAAACAGGTCATATGTTGCCTTTGTGATGTCCATGGATAATGCCGTCACTATGGTCCTGATGACCCAATAGCAGCTAGCAGTTCAAGCCCAGGAGTTGCTGGTGGGAGAAAATGAGAAGGAATGTTTGGTGCCAGATTACCCCTCCTCAGATCAGGGGTGCCAGTTTGGTCTACTGTGGTGCTAAGATGTGGCGGAAGTCTTGCATCAAGGTAGTGAGTGCAATGCATTGAGGTGCTGTCATTCCCATCCGGGAACATGCACAGTGCTGAATGTGTACCCATGGCACTGAAACTGTGCAATGAGTACACTCTGCTGCCACAGCAGAAATAACAAGCTACCTTCTATGACAGCCTGGATTATAGTATGATCTTCATTCAGCTGTCATGTCAACCTCCACATTACCTAATATTCAGCCAACATCATTACCATTAAACACCTTTTTCTTCAATTTTATATTGGGTTGCGTATCAAGTCATCTGCTACGACTTCTCTCCATTCACATCCACTTTCCTTCCTTTTTTTGAGAGTCATATCCACTGTTGTACAATCCATGCATCTCTTGGCTGGATATTCTTGTCTCCTTTTATCTTCGTAACAGTAGGACAGTTTTAGGCAGGTGATCGTGTGGACCATAATATGCCTAGCCACATGCACAACACTTTAAAGTTATTGCAACTCATTTGCCATTACATAATTGAAAGGGTTTTGCCCTTTCTTCAAGTTTGTGTGACCCTGGAGTTAGTATATTTAATTTTTGGGAATGTGGGGGGCTAAAGTTGTTTTTTTACTTGGTAATCACAGATGCAAACTGTTGATTTATATCTGAGATAACCATTAATCACCACTAAATTCACTGAAAAAAGTAATCAGTGATGCGTCTGATGTTTTGTATTTTGATCAAACTCAATGACAATTATTCAGTATAAACTCATATATGGGTTTATGTTGATTTATTGAAAGACCACTTAACGAAATCCATTTTCACTGAGACGATTTCAACGAAACCTTGAAAAACTGAAACCACAATACACCGAGGTTCTTTCACCGGGAAACAAACCACTTGGCCAGTAGGGTAAAATAAGAAAATGGACACAAATTAAACCCACCAAATTGGAGGGCTTTGCCCCACACCTCCCTAACTAAATATACCAACTCTCAGATTGCACTACACTGGGGAAAAGGGCAAAGTTCACCCTGGTGGCCAAATGGTTCATTTCCGGTGAAAGAACTTTGGTGCTTCGTGGTTTCAGTTTTTAAAGGTTTTGTTGAAGTCATCTCAGTGAACTGGCATTAGGGTTCATAGGTTCATAGGTTTGTACTAGGCTATCGGCTCTAGGGCCTATGCAAGCCTAGCCATACAATTCCCTGGATATTTCTTCCCACAATATTTACTTCTCTGGGCCCCTGTCCAGCAGGGCAACTGACATGATCCCCGGGGTGAATTTCCTTTCTCCCATCCAATCATCAAGGTTCCTTTTGAAGAGGGCCAATGAGCCGCTCTGCTTGACATTTATGGGCAGTCTATTCCAGAGTCTGGGGAGTCTCTGGGTCAGGAACCTATCCCTCCAGCATATTTTGTTCATTGTGGTCTTTTGATAAATCAAGTAGATCCATATATAGAGAGAGAAAGAGAGGGGGGGGGGGCACTAAAAAAGACTTAAGAAAAAGAAGAAACCGAAATTCAAAATAAATAAAATAAACTTCCCAAACTATGCTGAGACAAGTACCAAGCTGAACCGTTTTTGAGCTCTTTCATTCTTTAGTTCAGAACTTTTTCAGAAAAAATAGGATAAAATAAGATAGTAACTAGTGAGCAAGATTTCGACACAGAAAAAATTCCGTAACTTTGAAAAGCAAAGGAGTCCTCCTCTTATTTTATTCTACCCATCTCAGACTGAAGCATTATGTGCTACAAATGTTGATATTTCCGGTGGTCTAGCAGCTGTAGATTGCATACATCCTGAAGATGCCCAGAGAAAGCCATACTCTAATAAAAGGTATTAATTCACTTCTTGTCCCACTTCTTCCGATATTGCATCTTACTGCCTGCAAATAACAAAGTGTGCCCCCATATTGTGGTGTTCAAACCCTTTAGATGAAAAGAAATAAACCACCTTTTATATCTTCCTGAAAACACAGTATACATTATATGAAATATCAGTACTGACATTGTTTAGTTATGGATCCTGAAAACCAGCCATACTCCATTACTGTCGTTCCACCAAGCATGTCTACTTCCATTCTGTGCCACACAGGCAAGAGGCTGTTACTGTCTTTCTGAATGTCACCTAAGACAAAGGTGCATGTATACATATTAATGTATTAAACATATGTATTTATTTTTATTTATTTGCAGTTGGTTTACCAGGATAGTCCATTAGGCCAAGAAGAACCCATTTTCAATGGAGTCCTGGAGAGAAAATCTCCAAAAAACAAACAAAATTACAAAGTTTTGGGTTACAGTAAGTAACAGACATATTAGTAAAAAGAAAAAACAAAATTACAGTCAAAGTTTTGGTTACACTAACTACAGAAGTACAAATAAAACATTGCATTATAAAGATACAAGGTAAAGTATTAATGTCAGTACACCCCAAAGCATCTGCTTTTATGTTAGCATAGATGTGATCCCTTGCCAGGCTACATCATTTTTTGTCCTACGGGAGGTGGAAAATGAAGTGACTTATCTTAATGAGTCATTGGTGGGTCCTTGGAGAAGATATATGCATAGCAACATTGTACAACATGGGCATAATGAACATTTTAATGACAGTCAGCATGCCCATGACTTGAAAACATTCATTTCTTCCAAACATACATGTCCAGTAGGTTGGGATGTTGGCGGGTGTATGCCTAAACATCTAGAGAGATCCTGGCTCCAAATAAAAAACCTAGCGGTTCCCCCAGACTTATAGTGGACTGCTGCATTGTTCATGGGAAGGTTTTTTTGATTTTCTCTCCATTAAATCACAATCAAATAGAGATATAAACATCCTAAGAAGACCATTTATTACAGAAAATCTTCATCAGCATCTCTAGCTAGCTGTCCACAATGAGGCATTTAGTCTCAAATCCTATGCATTACATAAAACTGACTGGCATCATAACAGCACTAAAATTAAATATTGGGGTGGTGTATACGTTTGTTAACCAGGGTAGTGAACTGATCACAGTGGGCCAATTTCAAGCACAGACCATGCAAATTAAATCACAACAAAATCAACAGTTCAGATTTCTATTTAACATAAAGTTAACAAAACATAATAAGAGTAATATCATAATAAAAACAGACAATATAGATTTTTATGTATCATAAGGTACACAGACATAATAATAAATAGTAGTACGTGACTTGGGCAATGAGTAGGTATTGTCAGTAACACACCATTACGACATACAGAGGCATATATATATATATATATATATATATATATATATATATATATATATATATATATGTATATATATATGTATATATACATATATACTATATATAGATATATAAACCAGGATTCATTAAACTTTGTTTAGGTTCTGCACAGAGCCTACATGGAGTGTATCTGCAACCATGATGGTAGTTGGTGTGCGTCAGTACGCAATGCATAATAATGAGGCGTGGCACGCCTAAGTTAGGTTTTGCTGTTCACAACAGTATTGCTGGCAGTAAAACCTTGTAAATGAACAGATATCGAGTCCATGTGAAGGAGAATACATACGGTCATGAATTTTTTGCAGAATGCCACAATGATCACCAAAGTTGTACACATCACAGCTCTTCCCTCTTAGTGCAACAAATCTGGACAAAGCCTGACAAAATGAGGGGGGGGGGGGACAACGGCACAAAAATTGGGACAGCTTTTAAATACTGTTCTGTTAAACTTAGAAAAGAGCTAGAATAACAGGGATTGTGTTAAAATGCATTTTCTAAAGGTTTTGAGTATGAAACACAAATGTATGGAATTATTTAATTAATTCAATTCTGAGATAATCCCAGTTATATGGCAAGAAGAAACACAAACATTATGAGGAGCAGACTAAAATCCAAAATTTTGAGAGAAATAGCTAGCTGGACATTCTGCAAAAATCTGGACAGTTGAATGGTATGGACATACTTCTGCAATCCTTACAGCAAGAAATATGTACAAAAGCCATACATAATGTGGACACAAAGGATGACAACTAGAAACCATACCTCTCAACCTCTTGGCACAAGAAATCTGGCAAAGCATGACATAATGTGGGAACAAAGGGCCAAATATAGGGACAGATTTTAAATATTGCTCTTTTAAACTTAGAAAGTTGCTAGAATAACAGAACTTGTGTGCATTGTCTGGAGGACATTTAGTCTGCAACTCAAAGGCATGTCATTATTTAGTGACTTTAATCCTCAGATCATGCCAGTGATTTGTCAGAAAACCACAAAGTGTATGAGGAACAGGACAAAAATAAGAGGTAAAAAGTTGGACAGTTTGTAAAAATCTGGACAGTTAAAAGATATGCTAAGGATGCACTTATTAAATATTGTTCTTTCCAACATAGAAAGTTGATAGAATGACAGGTTTTCATTTCCCATGACTTGTCAGAAGAGTACAAAGTCTGATACTCAAATGTCTGTCAATATTTTGTGACTTCAGCCCTCAATACTTTAACAATGATTTGCCAGAAAAAACACAATTGTGTGAGATATAGGTAAAATATGAGGCAAAATCTGGACATTTTGAAAAATCTGTACAGGTGACAGGTATGCAGGTATGGCTTTACAAACAGGTGTTGTTCTGTTAATGTTAATGCTGCATATCTGCACAGACGCCAACTTAATGAGAGGACAAATAACCAATAATACGGACATTGGCAGCTGGTGACTTCAAATCAAAGGGGGACTGCAGGATGCAGCTGAATGGGTGAGGTCAATGGGAAGGGGTGCGGCCAACTAGAAAGGGGAGGGGCTATGCTCAAAACCACAAAAACTGTAACTTTAATTAAATACGCTGCCCTGGGTGCCAAACCATCATTATGAGAGTCCAATCAAGACAAAATGAAGTGCAGAAGAAAAAAAATATTTCAATGCATTGGCTACATGACAGCTTACTTAATATCTAGATGGAAACAAAAAGGTTGTGAGGCATGAAAAAATAAATTATTTTTAAATACATTACTGGAATGTCAGTCAAAATCAAGTATAAGAAAAACAAGCAGCACTCAACTCAAACCACTTCTCCTTGCACTGCAGTTCTAATTATAAATTTATATTCAGCTTTATTAAAGTACCAAGTAACGTGCTGAAAGTAGCAATCTCTGTGATACCCCCACTTGTAAAAATGTTTCTTATCCAAAAAAAGACCAGCTGCCTGATAACAACTATATACTTGTTTCATGGGGAAAACATGATCAAAGTAAAAAATAAACAGCAAACAAGAAACAAGCTCAAGATACATTGCTTACAGGATTACTGTACAGGTTATGGACAACGCATGATAGATTGGCATTCTATTTAGTTTACGGGTAAAGCCTGCAGAGATGACTGGAATTCTCCAACAAGTGTAATAAGATTCTTAAAATAATGTAATCCTGTCCTTTATTACAAATACTATCATATGCATTTCAATGCCCAAGGCTTATACATTATCTAGTTATGTAAGTATTCTCTGCATGGCAACAACAAAAAGGCTTTCAATGTTGGCAGTTCTTTAACAGTATGCTTATTAAAGCTTACTTGCATCTTACGATCTCAGACAAGCTTACCTGATGGTCATTAAAGCATTGCTACTTAAACACAGAGCAACAGGCACTTTCTGAGTAATAATAAGCATAAATCAACAGTACAAAAATATGACAGAAACCAGACCATTCTGCAAAATCAAGAACAGATGAAAAGCCACTGTAGTACTTGTGTATATCTTGGATGGGGGATACTCTGCACATTTACACTGCATAACTGCTCCTTGCCTTGCTTGGACACATCCAGAGTCACTACATGGGGGAGTGGGGTGCAACAAGTATGTCACAATTTGAAATGTCTCTGGCTGACTGTGATGACCCTGACACATTTGTTATATCTCTTAACCCCAGAGCAAGAAATCTGGACAAAGCCATACATAGAAGTGGGACAAAGGCCCAAAAATAAGGACAATTTTTAAATATTGCTCTTATAAACTTAGAAAGATAATAGAATAGTAGTAGGTCTTGCATTAGTATGAATTTTCTGAAGGGTATGAAATCTGAAACACAAATGTCTGTCATTATTTTCTAACTTCAATCTTTAATGATTTGCCACTAATTTGCCAAAAAACACAATTTTATGAAAAATGGACCAAAAATATGATTCAAAAATATAAAATAGCCACACAATACAGCTGGGAACCTGTCAAAGAAGGGACACTTTTTAATATTAGTACTGCTGACTTGAGCAGCTGTCAAAATAAAATAATCTAAATGCATTTCTGAAATAAAAGTAATCTATAACTCTGATTATTACAGTTATTTCTTAATTGTAAACCCTCCACGTTTTCCTCCAAAATTACTGTTTTGCGGAGGGATTATTAGGGGAAGAGCAACATTTTGAGCCAAAATCAGGGACAGCTGAGAGGTTTGGCTATGCCTAATTCTATAAAGCAATTTATTTGCATGTACTTCTCAACCTGTTAATGCAATAAATCTGGACAAGGCCAAATATATTGGGGGAACATACAAATAGTACTAAAATTGCTCTTGTATAAACTGAGACAGTTGACAGAATAACAGGTCTTACTTTAGCATGCCTTTTTCTGAAGGTTATGAAGTCTGAAACTCAGTGTCTGTCATTATTTAGTGACTTAATTCCTAAATGATTTGACAGAAAACCACAAATTGTATGAGAAACAAACCAAAAATAAGAAGCAAAAATCTATTCATCCTGTAAAAATCTGGATAGTTGAGTGGTATAGTTCAGCCGGGGCTGTCTTTGAGTTTGCCGCCCTTCCCCCTCACAAAATCATGGTCGAATGGAGCCTCCCCCCTGCAGCCATTCCAATGAACCATTACTTGGCTATTTCACCCCATTTACCATAAACACTAATGTTCATAGGTTCATGGGTTCATACTAGGCTATCTGCCCTGGGGCATTTATAAGCCTAGCCTGATTGTGTTTGGCTTACGCCACCCCTTGATTATAGGTTCATAGGTTCATACTGCTTTGTGCATACTGCTTTACTTCTATGATGATTTGGACTTCATTTGAAAGTTTTATTTTGCATTTTACAGCACAAAACTAAGACATCTACTAAACAAAGCAATGCAGTCTCAAAATGAAAACAGACTTAGCATTAAAACTTCTCTGCCCTTGAAACTCACATTCATTGAAACAGCATTGAAACCCACATTCAAAGAAAATACATTTTTCCAGTGGCAGATAAAGATTAACTTTGGGCTGTTTTCAAATCATAAGCCCCTTGCACATGGAACATACACGTGCTCTTTGATACACGTTCCTGATTGTACTAAATTATATTCCTTGTACAATATAGTAAAGCTGTAGAGGGCATTTTAAATTTGTTTTGAACATTTTTCCAGTAAACAATGAAACAAAATGCATGCACCAATGACAAAACTGCCCAGTTCAGAACATTTCCATTATAAAAGTCTACTCAAACTTCTACAGTCCACCATTATCAGTAAATATGCACAATCTCTGAAGAAGTAAAAATCATCTAAATAATTCCACATAAAAGAAATCTGTAACTAATGAAGAGATTGCTGCTAGCAAACAACTTTATATTTCATTGTTTTATCCTACAAAAAGAGTACCTGTTGCCCTTGAGGAATAAATTGCCTATGTTGCATTAAAAAATGATAAGCTAGTAATATTGCAATAGGGAATGGATGGCAAACTGATAAACAGGTTCATAGTTACTAGGTATCTTTGCCAAAAAGGACTGCAGAATCCACCCCCTTTACAACACAGTACAGTATCAGCAATGCATCTACCTACTGTGGGAGGAGAACCCAGAGCCTTCTGCATCAAAAGTAAGTATGCTTCCTGTTGTTCTATTAACAATGCAAGCACACTTAGTATAAGCAGCACTAAACTTGTGCTCCCCCCTGCAGCTCTCAGCTTCTTGTAAAATCTACTTGACACTCAGCTGTATCTTTGAACCTTGCAGCACAAGAAATCTGGAAAAAGCCAAAATTTATTGGGGGGGGGCAAAAGCCCCAAAACCAGGGATACATTTTAAACATTGCTTGTATAATGTTGAAAAGTTGCTAGAATAAAATGCTGTGCTACAATCATACATTTCATTGCCAAGTATTGAACCCAGGACACTGTGCAAAACAGTCAGAGCAACATACCACTACACCAAGTCATCTGTTTTATGGAAGAGAGGAAGACTGAAACTTAAATGGCTACCATTTATTGAATTCAGTTCTCACCATAGCTGTCAAGCTCTTAGCACAAAACACCTGAACAAAGCCAATAATGGGGGAATACAGTCCCCAAACATATTCAGCGAATTTAGTTCTCACCATAGCTCTCAACCTGTTAACAAAAAACATGTAGACAAGACAAAGCCAGTAATGGGGGGGAATACAGCCCCCAAACATTCAATAAATTCAGTTCTTACCATAGATAACTCTCAACCTTAGCACAAAAAAACTGGAAGAAGCCAATAATGGGGGAATACAGTCCCAAAAAGTAGGGACAAATTTCAAATATCCATCTTATAAACTTCGAAAATTGCTAGAATAAAAGGTTTTGTGTTACCATGTACTTTCTGAAGAATATGAAGTCTGAAATTCAAATGCTTGTCATTTTTATTTAACATTTGTTAACCAGGAAAGTCTGACTTGGAACAAAATCCAATTTTCAGCAGAGGCCCAGAGAGAAACACTCCAGACACATGCCTTTGTAAGATGGGAGGACACCAGAGCAATCCCACACAAACACAGACAGGACTTGCAGACTCCACACAGACGACTCCCCAGCCAAGAATCAAACCAGAGAACCTATAGCTGTCAGGCAACAATACTACCAGTGCACCACTGCAGCACTGACTGTGTCAAGAAACAGAAATACAGAAACTATAAATTTTATGAGGAACAGAACAAATAAGAGGCAAAAATCTGCAAATTTTTGACAAATAGTGGTGGGTAGAGAATTCAGGCTCTTGCCACTTGGGCCCCAAGGTACAGAGTTCAAGCCTTATTCTCCACCCACCACCATGTAGTAACTGGGGCATTTTATACACAGACCCACACACACCTGCTAATTCTGTCCTCTGTAGTGATCCTCTGCAGCAGTTCAGCTAAGTCCTCTGCAGCAGCCCAGCTAAGTCCTCCATCTGTCTCTGCTCTCCATAATGGCTAAGTCCTCTGTAGCGATCACCTGTCTCTGTCCTCCATAACAGCCCATGCATGCTGTTGGGTCTCCCGCGAGACTTGAGTAGGCTGGAGCCTCCAGCCTGTGGGCGATGCAGTCCGGTGACCTTCCGGTCTGTGCGGTCGTCACTGCACAGATCTCTTGGCTGGAAGGGCGGAGTTTCCTGCCTTCCCTATCCAGACTGCCTAACAGAGCAGTCTGGAGCTCAGGAATGAGCACGCGCATGTGTGGAGTTCTGGTCTGCGTAACACAGCATCAGAACTAAGCACGCATGTGCGGAGTCCGGGACTACTCATGAAAGATTTTTAATTTTATTTTTTATGTGGGGGGAATTTATTTTATTCATTTTTACAGGTGGGAGGGCTGCAGTCCTGCAGTCCTATAGCATGAGCCGCCCCTATAGGGATATAAATGACAATCAATGTTCCATGAGAATGTGTTTGATTGTAACACTCTCGATCTCTTAGAACAAGAAATGTGGACAAAGCCATAAAATTGGGGGAGGGGGGACAAAGAGCCAGAAATAAGGACAGTTTGTTAATACTCCATGTAAAAACTTATGAAGTTGATAGATTATATAGGTCATACATTAGCATGACTTTTCTGAAGAGCATTACATTTGAAACTCAAATGTTAGTCATCAGTTACTGACTGCACTCTGCAATGACATGCCAATGAATTGCCAAGAAAACATGTTATGAGGAACAGATCACAAATATGAAACAAAAACTGGATATTCTGCACAGATCAGGACAGTTAAGAGGTATGCCCCCAAATGTCTGTAATACTGAGTCACAGCAGTCCAGAGATCAGAAAGCTGCATATTTGATAAGGAAAACATCTGGACATCCTGGCAATATCTGGACATTTGAGAGGTATGAATTTAAAATATATGGTCCAAGCACAGTACAGGACAGTGTATCTACAGTGCAGAGTATTGTGATATCCCATTGATGGCATTCTGTACTGAAGCTGTGTTAATGATCTGTAACAGGACATGGGGGGGCTGCCATATAAAATGATCATTCAAGGGAAGTGTGTGTATTAAATAAGGACTCACACACAGATGTATTGTAGGAATGAACACATGGAAAGAGTACAGGTGAAAATCCCTGCATGTACAGCAGAAGAGTGCATATCAATGGAAGATGGTTGTAACAGCAACACCCAGCACATATCTATATGGTACAGTACAAATGTGTTGTTTGTGACTGACACACAAGGTGATATAACAATGGGGAAGTTGTCTGTGTGAGATAAGCATCCTTACATGAATAATACAGAGGACATCTATAAGAGATCTGACATACAACTGAGGTGGGGTGCATATTGGGAAGCTGTACAAACTGCTATACCTGAATATGAGAGCACTATCAGTAGAGGTCTCCAACAAGGTGACCCCAGGTGGATCATGGCAAACATTACAAGAACCAACCATAATCATGAACAATATCTGAATAATACCACCACTAATCCCATGCCTCTGACATAACATATAAAATGTGGAGTGATAACAGACGAGCCTCCACACACACACTGGACAAGTAGTATGATACATCCACACTCTATGAAGGTAACCACGCAAACTGTTTAGGTACTGTAATATCTGCAAGAGGTGTTAGAAGGGACAGTGCTTTACCTATATGTGACAGTATGGGTACTACAGGCTACTTGCCTTGTGTGCATGGCATATATCTATGGCACAATTCACACTGTCACACATGATATACATGCCATTAATGTTGTCATTCAAACACCTATGTATGCAGTGTATGCATAAGGTGAACAGGAGTACACATGCATCTGGTGTAACAACCTGATTGTTGTTCTGTCCCATCAGACAGTCATGTACATTCCACAGAAAGAATTATCTAGGTATGGCCAATAACCTGTGTGACAGCTCACTGTGACAAAGGTGGTACACTTCAGTTACACATCACTGGAACATGTGTTGGGAAGTGCATTGCACTCAGTTATTGCTGTAATGAACACTGGTAACAATGATGTAAAAAACTGAGGGGCTACTAACCCAGCCAGATAGAATCTTGTAAATAATTATATGTCATTTGTAAATATTAATAAAATCCACAGGCTTGTTTTACAAATGTAAAGAGAACTATATGTTATGATTAAACTATATGTTGTACTGAGCTTCAAAAATTCAACCACAGTGCACCCTCCTGGAAGAAAGCTGTTAAGTAAAGCATTTTATGACTGTTTGAGCTCAAGCTTGGAGACAGGATGTCTGGGCTAGGAAATTCTTTCTATTGTTTTAAGACATTGATAATTACTAGATTTCAAATGTAAAAACGTCTTTTATTGGGGTCTACTTTATAACAGCAAATGATCAAATGATCAAACGCTGTTAATTTGAACACGAAATGTCGAACCGGCAAAATAGTGAATGGGCAGAACAGCCATTTTTTCTTCCCAGGGAAAGAAATTCCTGGGCCGTCCATCTGGGTTGTGCCATTTTCTCCACTGTAGTGCGATCTTGGAGTTGGTATATTTAAGTAGGGGGGTGGAGGGTGGGGCGAAGCCCCCCATTATTTAGTGTTTATTTTTTTTTTTTGGGAACAGCGATTTTTTTCCCTGGGAAAAAAATCGCTGTCCTGTTTGTTTGCTATTTTGGTTTTTCGAGGTTTAGGGGTCGATATAACAACGTTCGATCATCTGATCGTTTGTTGTTATAATATAGACCCTTTTATTACTGTGGTTTCCTGGCACATGCAGTTTACAAAGAAATTTAAATTTTGAGTTTCTGTTAGCCTGGGAACCAAAGAAAAAGTGATAAAAAATGACGTAATCTGAGATGAGTCAGCAGTATTGTGTATTATCAACTAAGGGCTATCTCAGAAAGAAAGGAGAACATTTTGTATTTTGTTCTGAAGCTGACAACAATTTACCAGCACTTTGCCTTGTAAGTAGAATTTAGAACATAGTTTCTCTTAGAGACAGATAGGAATATAGCCGTATTAGTCTAGCTGTTTTCTATATTTATGTGAGACTATCCTACAATATTGTTTTAAAGTATTTTCCTGTGATCTCTGAACTCTCTATTATCACTCTATTGAATCAATGAATATTGTCTTGTGTTTTTATTATTTATTATTAGATATTTGTAAACCTTTCAACTGTGGCTGTTTTGTGTAGAGATAATTTAAGCTCTTAAGAGTACTTGCATGTATGACACTGTATAGGCCACTCCTAAATAGCCTTCAAGTCTTATTTACCAAATGAATAATAATAACATTGCACAGTAGAATTGGACACCCTTTGGTAAGGGCCTTTATAGTAGCTGATAAGGGTGGTTGCTGGCAGTCAGTACTACCGTATAGTCTCGGCTGACCGGGGCATAGCTGAAAAACCTGTGCCAGCCTTCCCCTGGAGTATCTTTGTGTTTGTATATAATTCTTATCTCAAAGTGTGTGTGTGTGTGTGTGTGTGTGTGTGTGTGTGTGTGTGTGTGTGTGTGTGTGTCAGCAACTTGGGCAGGGACACGAAGCACTGGTTGGACAGTGACGGTGATGGAGGTTTTCGCTTGACCACTGGGCTGAGATCTGTCCCCTATAGCTGTGCCAGTGGGGAATCTTATTGAGGATCTAGAGGTAAAGGGAAAAAAACAGCCCCAGACTGACTGTGATCTCTGTGTGCTCTTAAGGGAAATTGTACTTTACTGCTTTACTGTGTGTGTACTTGTTATCCTCCCAGTATGGACACCCCTCACTGGTGCTAGTGGTGAGGATTGAGGCTCCTTGATTACTGGGCCAGTGCATGGGTGTCACATATTAATTGTTTGGCAGTGGTGGGATATCCACATCAAATATTAATTGTTTGATGGTGAGTTAGCCACATCACATGCTAATTGACTTGTAGTGGTGTGGATATTGAAATCCTGTAGCTTGTGTACTGTGATCACTGAGGGAATTTTTGTACTCTAAATCAGACATGCAGTGAACATTCAGAGTTCAGATCACAATTGTTTTATTTCTTTTGATAGCTTAGTTAGTCAGGGAGAGCAGGAAGCATGTCAGCAGAGGAGTATGGCAAGCTGACAAGGAGCCAGTTGGCTGAGATGTGCCAGGCTAAAGGACTAGTGCATGGAAACCTAACTAAAGCAGACATGATTGCAGCTTTGGTCACAGCTGCATCTGAAAATAACAACCAGGAGGATGTTCAGACTGGCCATGGAATGTACATCACTCAGAGAATGGACAGCTTGACCTTTCTACAGAGGACTCAAAAATCCATCTGGAGCTAAAAAAACTCGAGTTGGAGGCCAGGTATTTGGAAATAGAAGCTGAGGAGAAGGAGAGGCAGAGGCAACATGAAAATGAGATGCTGACTCTTCACCAGAGTCATGGAGGTAATGAGGAAGGGAGTAACTGGACCCCAGAAGCACAAAAGGTCAGTCAGTTTCTTCCGCAGTTTACAGAGGGGGGTCATTTTGATAGTTTCATTCATATGTTTGAGAGGGTATGTAAACAGTATGATGTTGACCAAAGGCACTGGGTACGGTTCCTGACCCCCTTACTCCATAGTAAAGCTGTAACTGTGCTGTCTAAATTATCTGATTGTGATTTTTTTTATTATAGTTCTGTTAAGAATTGTTTGCTAGAATTTTTTAACCTAACACCTCAAATTTATAGGAAGAAATTTTGTAACCATAGACGCAAGGCAGATGAAAGTGTGTGTGAATATGTTGCTGAACTGAGCAGTTATTTTCATAGGTGGGTGAGTGGATGTCAGGCCACCACTTCTGAAGGGCTGGCAGATGTTTTGATGAGGGAACAAGCCCTTATCACTTTGCCTGAGGACATGAGGATCTGGTTAGCTGATAGACAATGTGCTACTTCAGATGAGTTGGGGAAGAAGGGAGACCTATACCTAGCAAGCAGGGCATCACTGCACAGGAAAGGGACACCCAGTGCTGCTCATGGGTCAAAGGAACCCATGGTGGGCATCCCAGACTGCCCCAACAGAATCTGCCAGTAGCAGGGGAAGCCACTAGTGCAGGTACACATCCAGGACCTAGGGTTAAATGTTTTGAATAAAACCAGTGGGGCTATGTAGCACATAGATGTCCATGGAGGCAAGGTGGGAAACAAAAGGTGAGGGAGCCATTAAGTGGGAAAGACAAAATGCCAATAGTAGGTTGTCTTGAGACAACAAGGGTATCAAACTACCACAAGAGGTTATATCCTATCGTAGTGAATGGCAAAAAGACAATTGCTAAGAGAGACACAGCCTCTGTCATAACCATTGTGAAGCCTACAATGGTTACAGAGGAGCACTACTTGCTTGGGCAGTCTACTTCAGTCAGAGCTTTAGGAGGGACTCCATTCCAGATACCTTTGGCTAGGGTTTACCTTAACTGGCAGGGTGAAAAAAGAAGCCAGCAAGTAGGTGTGTTTGAGGATATCCCTGCAGATGTCCTGATAGGGAATGATTTTGATAATGCAATACCATGTGCTCATGCAGTTACATGCAGTCAGGCTTGAAGACAAGCATGTGGGTCTGCTAGCCTGTTGGAGACCCAGACAGACAGCACTCTTGCAGCCAGGACTGGTGAGGTTGTTACTTCAAGGAGGGAGTTACAATGTAGCATTGAGACTGAAGGTGAGCCATAACTGCTTTTTGGTACTGATGTTCCCTTGGACAGAGTGACTCCAAGAGCAGAGCTGAGAAGTAGTACCCAGGCTGATAGTGAGGCACTGCTGTCAGAGGAAAGCAGACTTTCTGAGGAAGGGGAGCTGGGCAGGTTACAAAGAGAGAGTTGAGACAGGCTCAGCTCTCAGACCCTACATTACAAGGCTTGAGGCAGGTAGCTAGTGAGGCACCTGATTCTCAAGGGAAGGGGGAATCTGTATACTGGGACAAAGGGTTACTTTATAGAGAGTGGACCCCAGAGGGAGGGCTAGAAGGTGAGAGAATACAGCAGTTGGTAATGCCCAGAGCTTACCATCTGGCACCTCTAGGCATAGCCCATGATATTTCCTTTGCAGGTCATATGGGCATAAAACGTACAAAGAGACATATTATGCAGAACTTCTATTGGACTGGAATTTCCAGTGATGTAACAGGGTTCTGCAGAACCTATGAGCAGTGCCAAAAGGTAGGCAAGGCAGGAGAAAAGGTGAAACGTCCTTTGATGCCTTTGCCTATGATTGAGGATCCATTTCAGAGGGTAGCTATGGTTATTGTGGGGCCTCTGAGTTCCCCAAGTTCCATGGGGAAAAAGTATATCCTGGTGGTAGTAGATTGTGCTACAAGATACCCTGAGGCTGTGGCTCTGTCCTCCATTGAAGCAGAAAAGGTGGCAAATGCTTTGTTTGAGATTTTCAGCAGGGTAGGTTTCCCAAAAGAAATACTGACTGACAGACATGCCAATTTCATGTCAGGCATGCTGGCTTGTCTGTGGAAGTACTGTGGGGTGAAGCACCTAAAGACCACCCCCTACCATTCCTAGACTAATGGTCTTGTCGACAGGTTAAACTCTACACTCAAGTCCATGCAATGGACATTTGCAGAGCAGTTTTAGAGGGAGTGGGACAAATATTTGCCCCATCTGTTGTTTGCTTACAGAGAGGTTCCCCAGGAATCCACAGTTTTTTTACTCTTTGAATTGTTGTAGGGAGATAGGGTAAGGGGGCCTTGTAAAGACTGGTAGAGATGGGTGAAGGCTGCCTGCCTAGTCAAATAGAATTTGGTACATAATTCTATCATTTGTAAATACTGTGAAATGTTGAACTTAAAACAATGTGGCAACACTGCCATCTGCTGTAAAGAAAGCTAAGTCAAGCAATTCCTGTTGGTCCTTTGAAATTAAAATTATTTCATCACTGCCTTTGATGTTTACAATTTGGCTCAGGTCCAGCTAGATGAAGGCTTCCTGCCTATTGTTTTAAGGCTAAAGTTAATGACCAGACTTTACATGTGGAATGTCCTTTATTGCTCTAAGTGTAAAATAATGTAAATGCAGTTTCTGTCAGCCTAGGAACACCAGGAAAGTATGAAATGATGTAATGTTTTATCAGAACTGCAGTTTCAATTTAAACAGAGAGAACCAGAAGGCATTAAGCATGTTTGTCTTGAACATCCAACTCAGCCCTGCCTTATGCTCTCTTTATTTAAGTAGTATGTTAGAACTGTGTTTTCTCCTGGAAGTAGCTAGAAATTAGAAAAATTAGACTGTTTTTCTGTGATGTCAGAACTGTATTACTGATTTATTTTAAGTATTTATGTGTGATCTCTGAACTCTTGACTAACACTGTCTGTGTATGTAGTAGAAAGTATTGTCTTGTGGTTTTAATTATTTATTATTAAATATTTTAAAACATTTTAACTGTGGCTGGTTTGTCTAGAGATGATTTAAGCTCTTTAGAGTACTTGTATGCCTTTTATAAAACTGTACATAGCCACTCTACTAAGCCTTGGACAAGGCTCAGGGAATTGATGGGCTTGGACCAGGAGAACCTGGAAGAAGCCCAACAACAGAAAAAGGTCTGGTATGACAGTAGTGCTCGAGCTAAAGAGTATGCTGTAGGGCAGCAGGTAATGGTTCTCATTCCTGTCAGACACAACAAGCTGCAGGCAGCTTGGGAGGGACCCTACAAGGTGGTAAAGAAAGTCAGTGAGGTTAACTACATGTTAGAACTGCTAGACAGGAGGCAGGGGCACAGATTGTACCATGTTAACATGATGCAACCTTACCATGATAAGAAGGCCCTTGTGCTGAGTATTTGCAGTGGATTGCAGGAGGAGTCTAAGGGAGATCTGGTGACTGATCTCAGTGAGGCTCGGACTGACACCTCAGTGGAAGGGGTAGCAATGTCCCAGCAGCTATCTCCTGCCCAGGTTTGAGAAATCTGAGTAGTGTTAGACGGGTTTGGGGACATGTTCACTGGGAAACCAGGGTGCACCCACTTGGTGCAGCATCAGGTGGATACAAGATTCCAAAGGCATATTAAGCAGGCCCCTTATAGGGTGCCTGAGAGAGTCAAACAGACTGTGAGGGAGGAGATACAGGAAATGTTGGAACTAGGGGTAATTCAAGCGTCCAACAGTCCCTGGGCCTCCCCTGTGGTGCTAGTGCCAAAGAAGGATGGCAGCACCAAGTTTTGTGTGGACTACAGGAAACTAAATAGTCACACAGAGTCAGATGCTTACCCCATGCCTAGGACAGATGAAGCCCTAGAGCAGCTGGGTGGGGCTAAGTATCTTACAACCATTGATCTCACCAAGGGTTACTGTCAGGTGCCCTTGACTCCCAGTGCTAGAAAATGGTCAGCCTTTGTGACTCCTTTCAGCTTGTATGAGTACACAAAGATGTCCTTTGGGATGAAAAATGCCCCAATGACTTTCCAGAGGCTGGTAGATCATATCCTAGAAGGAGCAGGAGGGTTTGCCCTTGCTTACTTAGATGATATTGCCATCTACAGCCATTCATGGCAAGAGCACCTTCAGCATGTCAGAGAGGTGCTGAGCAAACTACTGAGGGCAGAGCTGACCATTAAGCCCAGCAAATGTCAGGTGGGTATGGCAGAGGTCTCCTAACTGGTACATAGAGTGGGGAGTGGTAAGATCTGGCCAGAACCCACCAAAGTGAAAGTCATTCAGGCACAGCCTGCACCTCTTACCACAAAGCAGGTAAGAGCATTTTTAGGGACAGCAGGGTACTACAGGAAGGTTGTCCGTAGTTGGAGTACAATAGCTGCTCCCCTCACAGACCTGACAAGGAAAAACAGGCCAGATAAGATAGTGTGGACCACGGCATGTGAGCAGGCATTCCAGAAGCTTAAAGAAGCTTTTGGAGGAGCCCCTGTGTTAGCCAGTCCAGATTACAGCAAATAATTTGTTGTGCAGGTGGATGCTTTGAGCCATGGGGTGGTGGCTGTACATAGCCAGATTTCTTTAGAGGGAGAAGATCTCCCAGTGGTTTATCTCAGTCATAGGCTCCAATCCAGGAAAAAAATGCTATCCAGCCATAGAAAAGGAATGTCTAGCCATAGTGTGGGCACTGCAGAAACTTCAGCCTTATCTGAATAGAAGGGAATTTACTGTAGTTACAGATCATAATCCCCTAACATGGTTACTTCAAGCCAGCCAGCAAAATGCCAAGTCACTAATGTAGAGCCTAGGGTTGCAAGCATATGATATGTCAGTGCAGCATCTCAGTGGGGTTAGCAATGCCAACGCAGATGGGGGTCTCAAGACAGGGAATAGGGTAAGGTATACTTAGATAGATTCAGTCCTCTCAAGCAATGTTTCTCAAGCGACACTTGAAAAACTAGTTTGAGTTCTCAGTGGGGGGGGTTCTGAAAAACTGAGGGTCTGCCAGCCCAGACAGATAGAATCTTGTAAATAATTCTATGTCATTTGTAAATATTAATTTATTTTATTTTATTTTACATTTGTTAACCGGGAAAGTCCGACTGGACACATATCCATTTTCAGCGGAGGTCCAGGGAGAAAAGCTCCAATAGCATGTCATAAAGAAATTACACAAGGATTTCATACAGAGATATAAGTTCCATAGAAACATATAAAATATAAACACAAGAAAAAACATTTTTTGTCTTTCTAAATTATGAGTACTCTCGATATAATGTTACAGAAATAACCAGTGATTATTAAGCTTTACAGTGAAAGGAATTAGGGGACCTTTAGTAGAATCCTTGAACATGGTATTGGTGAACTTTATACTGAGGAGTAGCATGAGCAAAGCCAATTGTTTGAGAAGTGGGTTCTCAGGAGTTTCTTAAATTGAATAGTAGAGGTAGTGGAGGTTATTTGGCTAGGTAGTGAGTTCCAGATTTTGGCAATAGTGCAGGTAAAGAGAGATTTGCCAGCATCATTTTTGTGTCTGATAACGCATATTAGGTTCTAAGAACTAGATCGTAAGGCTCTGGTAGGTATGTGGGGGTTAATTATATTTTGAAGTGCAGGGTAAGGTAGAAGAGATTAAACACTATTGTGAGTTGATTAAACAGAAGCAGTTGAGGTAGCTTGAGCCAATTGAGTTGGTTAAGGGCGAGCCTGTGGTGGGATTTGTGTGAGGTTTCAGTAGCGAACTTGGCTATTTTGTTATATCAAGATTCCATTTTGTTCAGATCACTCTGGCGGAGATTAGTAAGGATGGGAGAGGCATAGAGAAGGATGGATAAGAGACGAGTTCTTGCAATAGTAGCTTTTGTTTGTTTAGTTATAAAGTGTTTGTTCCTATAGAGAAGTCCTAGTTTTTTATTAACTTTGTTAATGGTTTGTGCTATATGGATGTCAAATTTGAGGTTATTGTATATTTCTACACCTAAGAGTTTAGTGTGTGCAGTTGGAGTGATTTGAATGTTATCTTTGGAGTGAATGGTGAAAGTGTTGTTGGGGGGGGGGGCATGACCTGGGCCGAAAATAATTAGTTTTGTTTTTTTGGGGTTAAGAATAAGTTTGATGTTTGTGAACCATGTTTCGACTAGAGTAAAAGTGTTTTGGGTGAGGATTTGCAGTTTCTTTAAGGTGGGGGCAGCACTTATAAGGGCGGTGTCATCTGTGTATTGTACTACTGATGCTGTGAGTGAGGAGGAATTGATCTGGTTGGTGAATAGTGAGAACAATAGTGAGAACAATAGTGAGAACGATAGTGAGAACAATAGTGAGAACGATAGTGAGAACGATAGTGAGAACAATAGTGAGAACGATAGTGAGAACGATAGTGAGAACAATACTGAGAACAATAGTGAGAACAATAGTAAGAACAATACTGAGAACAATAGTGAGAACAATAGTGAGAACGATAGTGAGAACAATAGTGAGAACAATAGTGGGCTAAGGATGGATCCTTGAGGGACACCTATGGATACTGGTAGCAGGGAGGACACCTATGGATACTGGTAACAGGGGGGACAGCTCGTCATGCCATAGGACTGCCTGCTGTCGACCAGATAAGTAGCTAGTAAACCATGATATAGTGGAGGGGCTGAGGCTTAGGGTAGATAAAGTTTGGAGAAGAATGTTATGGTCACCATGTCAAAGGCTTTAGATAAGTCTAAGAAAATGGAAGATACAAATAGTCCCTTATTTCTATTGTGGTTAACTATATCTGTGAATGATAGTAATGCTGTGGTGGTGCTGTGGGATGGTCTAAAGCCATGCTGAGTTTTGGAGATTAAGTTGTTTTGTAAGAGGTACCAAAGTAGTTGGGAATGTACAACTCTCTCTAATATCTTTGATACAGGTGAGGGTACTGCGATTGGGCAGTAGTTGGTGAGTTCTAAGGAGTTTCCCCCTTTGTGCAGTGGAATAATGTGTGATGTTTTCCACAGGTTGGGGACTTTAAATTCTGCAAGTTACCTGTTTATGAGGATGGACACGGGATAGGCTATGCCATCTGCTGCTATGTTAAGGAATTCGGCTGGTAGGGTGGCAGCAGCTAGTGTGGTAGGTTTGAGTTTGTTAAGGAGCTTTGAAATAATTTTAGTGGGTACAGGGTGTAGTGAAAAGTTGGTGGTATTGTTTTGAGTAGTAGAGTGGGTTTTGCTAGCACCTGGTATAGGGCTGCTAGTGGTATTGAGGGCATTGGTAAGGGTTTGGACTGTTTCGGTAAAGAACTTGTTAAATTGTGTGGGAATGTTGTCCACAGGTTTGTTTTACAAATGTAAGGAGAACTATATGTTATGATTAATCTATGTGTTGTACTGAGCTTCAAAAATGCAACCACAGTGCACCCTGCTGGAAGAAACCTGTTAAGTAAAGCATTTTATGACGGTCTGATATCAACCTCGAACACAGGATGTATGGGCTAGGAAATTCTTTCTATTATTCTAAGACATAGATAATTACTAGGTTTCACATGTAAAAGTGTTTTTTATTGCTGTAGTTTCCTGGCAGGTGCAGCTTACAAAGAAATGTAACTTTTGAGTTTCTGTTAGCCTGGGAACCAAAGCAGAAGTGATAAAAATGGTGTAATCTGAGATGAGTCAGCAGTAGTGTCTATTATCAGTTTAAGGACTATCTCAGAAAGAAAGGAGAGCATTTTGTATTTTGTTCTGAAGCTGACAGCAACTCACCAGCACTTTGCCTTGTAAGTAGAATTTAGAACATGGTTTCTTTTAGAGACAGGAATCTAACCAGATTAGTCTAGCTGTTTTTTATATTTATGTGAGACTATCCTACAATATTGTTTTAAAGTATTTTCCTGTGATCTCTGAACTCTTTATTATCACTCTGTTGAATCAATGAGTATTGTCTTGTATTTTTATTATTTATTATTACATATTTTTAAAGCTTTCAACTGTAGCTGTTATGTGTAGAGATAATGTAAGCTCTTAAGAGTACTTGCATGTATTTGGTGACACTGTATAGGCCACTCCTAAATAGCAAATGGGATGGGAGGGTGGCCTAATGATTAAGGTGTTTGCCTTATAAACACAAGGTGCAGGGTTTGAGTCTCGTAAGGGATAATTGGCTAGGCTTAAAATGGCTCGCAAGGGCAGTTAGCTTAGTACTAACCTATGAACCTATGAACCTAAAATAAAAATAAGTGGTCAATGTGCCCAAACTCTCACTGGTAAACTCAAAAGACAGGCACAGCAGATCAGCAAGAGATGTTTATTTTCACTCCACGAGCAAACCTCACAGTACAGAAACAAAAACAATAACGCTGCTACAGTTCTCAGTGCGTTTTCATCTTTTGAGCACTCCTAAATATCCTTCAAATCTTAGTCACACTTACTAATTGGATAATAATAACATTTCACAGTAGAATTGGACACCCTTTGGTAAGGGCCTTTATAGTAGCTGATAAGGGTGGTTGGTGGCAGTTGGTACTACCTTATAGTCTGGGCAGATGGAGGCATAGCTGGAGAACCTGTGCCAGCCTTCCCCTGGAGTGTATGTGTGTTTGCATGTAATTCATAGCTCCAAATGTGTGTGTGTGTCAGCTACTTGGGCAGGGACACAAAGCACTGGTTAGACAGAGAGGGTGCTGGAGGTTTTGGCTTGACCTCTCAGCTGAGATCTGTACCCTATAGCTGTGCCAGTAGGGAGTCTTATTGGGCATCTGGAGAGAAAGGGAGAAACCAGCCCCAGACTGACTGTGATCTTTGTGTGCTGTTAAGGGAAATTGTACTTTACTGTGTGTGTATTTATTATCCTCCCAATATGGACACCCCTCACTGGTGCTAGTGATGAGGATTGAAGCTCCTTGATTACTGGGCCAGTACATGGGCATCACACATGACATTAGTATGCCTTCTGATGTGCATGTCCTTCACATACCTAGTACTGGTGTTACAGTCAAGGGAATAGTTAGCACTGTGACCACATGCTGGTGGAAGTACCACTTGCCCTCTACCCCAGGACACAGCTCACATACCTATTGATCTGTTTATAGCATGTGATGTCCACATTATTCTTGGGTGGTGTGACTGTTTCCTGATGCAACAGATCCCTCCATGTGTCTAGTCAAGGGAGGTGTTGTCATGGCTGTAGCAGCAGTCTCTGTTATGTATTCATACTGTGTGCGTATTATATTAATATCATAGTAGGAGTCAGTTATTGCCTACAAGCTGTAGTTCTTCAGGCAGTTGTTTTGACACATGTGTATGTCATCTGTAATGTACATCCCTTAACTAAGGGGCAGTAAAGGGCCTAGTAGACTCCCCTGATGTACTGACATGATCACTGGGCCTGAGACATAGGTCACATCACACATTTCAACATAATAAGATTCTACACATGTCATACCCTGGTATAACCATTTGCTGGTGTAGCTGTTTCTGGCCACATGTGACAGTGTTGACTGAATACCACAGTGTGACTTTTTGTGAAATGCCTTGACCTGGTCAAGTTCCGCAAGATGATACTGTTGTCATCATGCATGCCTTCAATAACTTCTTTGAGGGCATCTATCCGATGTAACAGACCTGACGTAGCAGTAACAACTCACAGGTCTGTTGCATATACTTAGAATATTACTAGTATGCATGTAGAAGAGGTCCATGATGACATGTTGGTCTACCTCACAGCTGAGGAGAGTCGGTATGTCTCTATACATGCATGAATTGGGTACTGTCCCCCCCAACACAGGTGGATGCATGTTGATGTACACCCTTGTATGGGAACATAGGCCATATGGAGGGTGTGTTGAACTGTGTATTCCACCATGCTAGGTAGGTGTATGTGCTGGGTCACACCATAGATAATTTGTGATTTGTCAAAGCCCATTGATTCCATATGATAGATGTGGAGGAAGGTAAGACGGTGCATGCTGCCTACTGTGATCTGGACTAGGGTTTTGACATGATCACACATGCAGGTATCATTGAGAAAACCCACAAGCTGGGGATTAAACCTTACATCTGGTGATGAGTAAATAATTGGCTCACTGACAGAATACATGAAGTAACAGTTTTTGAATCAACCTACATCAATAGAGCTGTCACCACTGGCAAATCCCAGGGCTCTGAGCTTGGCCCTTCACTGCTTCAGTTGTTTTTCCTGACAGTTCAGGCTTAAATGTGTGGCCTTTTGCTTACCAAATTTGCTGATTATTGCATATTGTATGCAAGCATTGAGTCCACCAATTGTGATAACATAGTACAGGAGGAATTAACACACACAACTGAATGGTGACAAAGGCACACAATCTACAAATAAATGCAGAAATATGTGTTTATAATGTCCATCTGAAAAGTGGAATTCCATGTTAATCACAGCATTGTCAACAGTCCTGCTGTGCAGAAACCCAGTGATGCTAGCATTGGGAACACATTTTGATAGCAATCTGAATTTTGACCACCAAGTGTCCATACTGCTATTGAAAGCCTGTGTTGTGCACACCATAAGTCACACCATCATATTGACATCTTAGGATTGTATGACAGCACTATAGTCAAACCTCATTCCAGAACTAATAGAATATAATCCTTTTTACATGTATCTCACCAGACACATTTAGCAGCTGGAGAGACCAGAGGGCTTTTGCAGCAAGATAACACAGGACCTATACACAACACCATGATGTATGTGGATAGATTAAAAGCCATGTCATTGTAAACTTTAGTGTATATGATAACATGATTTCTGCCTGGCCTCCATGCCAGTCTCTAACCCTGCCCTAGTAGGAGTACTGCATTTCCAAAAATGTAATATAGCTGATGACATCAGCAGTGTCTGTTGAGAACAAGATGACCGTGTCCCACATACTGGTGTAAAATGTTCTCTATAATGTCATGCAACAGCTTACATACACACACACACACACACACACACACACACACACACACACACACACACACACACACACACACACACACACACACACACACACACATGACTGCAGTGAGAATAGAACCCCTACCTATCTAAGTAGACAGACTACAGTACTTAACTCAAGCACCACAGTTCAAGTCTGACTTGAAGTGTGTCAGACAACACCTTATAGCTGAGCACCACAGTTCAAGTCTGACTTGAAGTGTGTCAGACAACACTTTATAGCTGATGACAGTAACAGTGTTACACATGCTGGTGTAAAAGGCTCACTGTAATGTTAAGCAAGAGCACACACACACACAGACACACACACACACACACACACACACACACACACACACACACACACACACACACACACACACACACACACACACACACACACACACACCAGTTGACTGCAGTGAGAATAGAACCCATACCTATTTAAGTATACAGGCTACAGAAATCTGGATTTAAGGCAAACACCACCACAGCTCAAGTCTGAATTAGAGTGTGTTGCACAACACTCTATAGCTAATGACATTAGCAGTGTCTTGTGAGGAAAGATAACAGTGTCCCACATGCTGGTGTAAAATTCTCTCTTTAATGTCAAGCAACAGCTTACACACACAGTTGATTGCAGTGAGAATAGACCCCCTACCTATCTAAGTACACATACTGCAGTACTTAATGCAAGCACCACAGTTCAGGTCTGACTTGAAGTGTGTCAGACAACACTTTATAACTGATGACATTATCAGTGTCTGGTGAAGAAAATATGGTAATAACAGTGTTCCGCATGTTTATGTAAAAGGCTCTCTACAATGTCGAGCATGAGCACAAACACACACACCCCAGCTGACTGCAGTGAGAATAGAACCCCTACTTATCTAAATACAGAGACTATAGAACTCTGTATTTAAGGCAAATGCCACAGCTCACTACTGACAAGGAGTGTGACAGACACCATCAGCAGTGTCTGGTGAGGACAAGAAAACAGTGTTCTGCATACTGGTATAAAAGGCTCTCTGTAATGTCAAACAAGAGCTCACACAGACACTCACCCACCCAGTTAATTACAGTGAGAGACACACGTCTGATTTATATAGGATTTCAGGTGAACTTATTGTAGATAACATCAGCAGGCCATGTGGGAGACAAGAGGTTGAGAGTCCTGCATGAAATGGATGTACAGGCATGTGCAAATATCAAAATACTGGCAATCCATTACATTGGAGAAGTAAGTGTGAGATACTCACTTCTGCTTTTCTGTCTAGGCATGCACACACACACATGCACACACACACACACATGCACACACACGCACATGCACACACGCACATACACGAATGCACACACATGCACACACATGTGCACACACATGCACACACGCACACACACACACACACACACACACACACACACACACACACACACACACACACACACACACACACACACACACCAAGTTGACTGTAGTGAGAACAAAACCCCTACTTACCTAAATGCACAGAGCACAGAATACAGGACTTAATGCAAACCCATGGCACAAGTCTTATTTATGCAGGAGTGCAGGTGAAAGTCCAGGTGTGAAAACCTTACCATAATGGTAGATGTCCTTGCCTTCACTGCTGTTATTCTAACAGCAGGGATTCCCTACCATGGAAGCCCAACATCTGGCCAGTCTAACAAAGACTCCTGTTGCTTTAAAGGTATGCTGAATGTCACCCAAACACTCCTTGCATAGTGTAGGGCATACAGGTGATGTTTAGGTGTACCAAAAACAGAACAGATATTCCTAGTATGAACATCAAGCCAAGGAACCCAAGAGGTAATCTGTACATCCAGGAGAGCAAAGGACTAGGGTGATGGAGGAAGTCAATACTGCAGCAGTGAAGGCAAGGGACATCTGCGATTATGGTAAAATTTTACACAACTATATTATGTCCTTACATTCACTGCTGTGGAATTCTAACATATGGGAGAGTGCCAAAGTTCAAGAGAAAACTTGAGAGGGGAAGGAGCAGAAGAGTCCCTTAAAAAGCCATGAAGAACATCACTAGCAAAACTGGCTCTAGCTGTAGAGATACCATCCAACTTGTAGCACCTGGTAAAGGTATGCACAGAACTCTAGGTAGCTGCTTCAAGAATAGAATTAGTATCTAAGTCCTTGAAAAAAGCACCAGAAGAAGCAACAGCTCTAGTAGAATGAGCCTTAACTGTAGAAGGAAAGCTCTTGCCATGAAAAGTGTAACAAAAGGAAATAGCCTAAGAATCCCAAGAAGAAATAGGTTGCTTTGATACAACAAGTCCCAGAGATCTAGGATGAAAAGAAATAAATAATTTATCAGATTTTCTAATAGCCTTAGTCTTATACAAATAAACCCAGAGCTGCCTATGCATGTGCAAAGTATGCAACACCCTCACTCTCTTAGTTGTGGAGTGGGGAAAATAGGCAGATTAATAGAGTGGTTAAGAGATTGCTTATTAACCACCTTAGGCATAAAAAAAGGTTAGTGCACAAGGACAAGGAAAAGTCATTGCTCCACTGTATTCAGCATTCATCAGACCTATCAAGGAGTACAATACTCCCTTTGGTATGTACCTAACCAGGCATATCCAACAACTGGAAAGTTCACAGAGGTTCTTCACTAAAAGAATACAGGGCAAAAGTAATATGTCCTATGCAGACAACCTCAAGACCCTATCCCTGTATTCTGTTTCCTACAGGCTTTTGAGGGGGAGATCTATGCCTGATATACAGGGCATTGTCAGACCCCACTCTGATAGACCTCCTGCATATTCACAAAACAGTACCAGAATTACCCATTCTAAAGACTTAAACCTTGCCTATGATATAAATAGGACCTGGTGGAGATATAGGGCCTATCTATGACAGGCTCCCCATCCATGTGATGCAGAGTTCCTCCCTAATCCAGTTCAAGTGCAACTTGGACAACTGGATGGGAAACAGCAAATTCATCCTTAGTTTGGCATCTATGTCTCTGAGGCAAACAGGTAACCTGTAAATGGTTTATCTCCCAGGCTAATGCTTACAATTATCAAGGATATCAGAACTCGTCAGAGATTTGGGATGCATGGCTAGGCTGAAAAAGGCCCTTGCGGTCGCTAGCCTAGTAAACACCTATGAACCTATGAGGCTCTGTCCTCATGAAATATCAAAAAAGGAGGACAGGCCATAAGGGCCTGCAACTCAGACACCTGTTTGGCAGAATTAAGAACTAATGAAAGAACAGTCTTCCAAGAATAATGTTACAAGGAAGCTGAAACAGCAGGCTCAAAAGGAGCACGAGTCAGCTTTTGCAAAACAAAAATAAGATCCCAGGCAAGAGGAGGAGGAACAGGCATCCTGGGAGGTCTAATATTAAGAACACTGTTAAAAAATGGTTTCACCTCAAATCTAGAAGCTGAAGTAGGCAAAAAAGTAGACAAGCAGAAATAGCTGATAAGTGGACCTTAATAGAAGACTAGGCCAAACCAACATTGAGCAACTCACACAAATAAAGGAGAACCAAAGGAACATCCACAGTATGTGGAGCCAGATTACAAGAGAAACAACAAATAGGAAACCTCTTTCATTTGGATAAGTAGAATCTCCTAGTAGTAGGTTTTCCAGCTTCCTGCAGGACTTGTAGCACATCCTCTGAAAAAAAGTGTCTATGAGGAATCAAAATCCTATTGCACACAGTATCAGATGAAATGTGGACAGGTGGCAATGGATGAGAGATCCCTTGTCTTGTATGATTAGATCTACTCTGTGAGGTAACTTGTGATGATTGCCCCTGCCTACACGCAGAAGTAGGGGAACCAGTGCCGTCATGCCCAAAAGGGAGTCAACAAGATTTTGGGAGTATCCTGTTGAATTTTGAACATGACTTTCAGAATGACAGAAAAAGAGGGAATGCATAAAGAAACATCCCCTTTCAATAAAATGAGTTGGCATCCATCTTCCATACCAGAGGACCTGGGACTCTAGCAAAAGGGGGGCAAAAATATCCACTTGAGGAGTGCCTCACTGGTGAACAATGTCCAGAAATGGGTGTACTTTCCTGCAATGAAAATTCACTTTTTTGAAATGGGAAAGTACATCCCCACTTAAGCGAAAGTGCACTGTAACAAAAGTGCACTTTCGTTTAAGCTCACTAAAACCGAACCTACCGCACCAGAATGGAGGACATTGAAAAATGGGCTATGTCCTCCACTGTGGTGCGATAGTCATGGACCTTAGGGTTAGGGCACTTGTCAAGGTAAGGGGATAGCCCTACTAACTATTCCCTTACCCTAACCTGTGCCCTAACCCTAGGGTCTGTGACTGCTAGCCCGTTCGGTCTAGCAGGTTCACAAAAGTGCAATTTCGTGAAAGTGCACTTTTGCATTAGTGTGGGTGTACTTTTGAAGTTCAAAATAGTGAACTTTCATTCTTCAAAAGTACACCCCCAGAAACACATCCCTATGAAGCATCCATTCATGGGACTTAGTTAAGGACCTGCTCAGAGTGTCTGCCACAGTGTTCTGACTGGAAGGGATATAAACTGACTGAAGAGTCACTTGATACTTGACAGCAAGATCTTATAGTAGAAGTGCCAACTAGCAAAGAAGATAAGATCTCGTTCCTCCCTCTTTGTTGATATACCACATCACTGTGGTATTTTCTGTGAACACCTTTAGAGGTTCAAGAAAGAAAAGAGGATGAAATGCCTGAAGAGCCAGTAGAAGACTTCTCATCTCTTTGACACTGGTGTTCTCCTTCTGCTGAAAAGGTGACCACACCCCCTGTACCTTTAGAGAGCCAAACGTTGCACTTCCATCCCATGTCTGAAGCATCTTTAACCAGTTCCTGAGAGGGAAAAGGGGAATGAAAAGGGATCCCTGAATTCAGAGACAACTGCTGAATCCATCAGTGAAGTTCTGTCTGAGTCAAGGAAGAAAAGGAACTACAAAGTCTAGATGATGTGCAGGTTGAAGCCACATTGACTTCAGAAACCACTGAAACTTTCTTATGTGAAATTTGGACAGATGGAGCATTGGAATGGTGGATGGCATGAAATCCAGACCTCTTAGAAACTCCCTCGTGGTAATGGAAGTGGAGGAAGAAGAGTGTGAAAGAAATGTAAGACCTTCAAAGTGGGCAGGGATGCAAGCATTGGCACCGTCTGAATTCTGCAACCCAGAAAAACATGATCCCGAGAAGGAGTCAGAGAAGACTTTTTGAAATTTATAGTGAACCCCAGGCTCTGAAGAAGGGAAAAGGCAAGATGAAGGTTTTGCAAAAGGGTCTCTGGAGAGGACATCTAAATCAACAAGTTGTGTAAGTAAGGAAATATCTGGATACCGTGAAGCCTGCAAAAAGCAGTCACAGGAGCAAGTCATTTATTGAATACCCTTGGGGCAGTAGAAATGCCAAAAAGCAAAGCAGAGAAGTGAAAATGCCATGACGCAACAGAGAAACACAAAAACTTCCTGAAAAGAAAATGCATCAGAATATGGAGATAAGCATCCATGAAACCGTATAGTCCTGAGGGTGCAAAGCTATGGAACGCCTCATCATGGGCATAATAATCAAGGATACAGGGAATCTCCAAACTCCAGATCCCACACAGTTTGGTTTTGTGAAGGGCAGATCATGCCTGCTCAACTTGGTCGACTCCACTGAGTCAGTTACCAGATCTGTGGATAAAGGCATGGTGGTTCATACAGCCTACCTTGATCTGGTCAAGGCCTTTGATATCATTATCCCTCAGGAATCATAGAAAAACTCAATAAGCTAGGCATCAACCCCTGTATCACTAGGTGGGTTGCAAAATGTCTCACAGGTAGAACCCACAGTGTGAAAGTAGCTGACTCCAAGTCAGACTACCGATCAGTCAAGAGTAGAGTCCCACAGGGTTCAGTCCTGGGTCTTCTCCTCTTTGGTATCTACTTCTCTGAAGTCTAGGCCAACACAAAGGGACTCTGGCTGACAAAGTTCACAGATGATTGCAAGTTGGGAGTTATTATTAACACCCCATGTGATGTTGACATCCTACAGAATGGCCTCACTGAGACCAACGACTAGTGTCAGAACCATGGCCTTAATCTCAATGTCAAAAAATATGTCATCATCCCCTTTGGGAAAAACCTGGTTCCCATGAATTACCACATTGATGATAGTTCACTGAACACAGAAGGTGTTATAAGAGATCTGGGAACACAGGTTGACAGCAACCTCTCTTTTGATCACCACAAGGCCACTGTGGTCAGAAAGTCCTTCTATGTGGCACATCTCATTACTAAGGGTTTTGCATCCAGGAAGAAAGAGGTCATTGTCTGCCTCTACTCTTCCTTAATTAGGCCAATCATCAAGTACAATGCCCCATTTGGCATGTACCTCACTAGACACCTGCAACAACTGGAGAGGCCGTAAAAGTACCTCACAAAGAGGATCCTTGGCGTTAAACACTTGTCCTATATGAACAGACTCAAAAAACTCCAACTATTCTGTTTCATATCACCTACTTAGACGCGATCTCTGCTTGACTTACAAAGCCATGTCTGACCCAGCTCTGTTAGAAATGCTACATGTAAAGAAATCCCAATCCCTCCACACCACACATTTCAGAGACCTCAACCTCATTACCACAATCAAAAGAACTTACTGTAGGGACAGGTTCATAACTCAGAGACTGCCCATGCTATGGAATAGACTTCCCATACATGTCAAGCAGAGCACTTTGCTGACCCCCTTCAAGAGAAATCTTGATGAGTGGATGGGAAATAGAAAATTCACTCCGAGGATAACTCCAGTGGCTATACTCGACAGAGGCACTGGGAACTAAGGTTTGGTGGCACAATGTCAGGGTAATCCTATGGCTAGGTTTGTAAAGGCCCCAGGGCCATTAGCCTAGTACACACCTATGAACCTATGAACCTATGAGAAGAAACAATATCTGAACTGACAACATCAGAAAGGAAGGCACTGTTAAAAAAGTGTTTAAATGAGAGAAGTCTAGAATAGATCTCCAAGTGCCCTCTTTTCTGGCCACTAGAAACAGTCTGGAGTCCAGTCCAGAAAAAAAGAGGTCATTGTTCCCCTTTACTCATCACTCATTAGACCCATTATATAGAGTACAATGCCCTTTTTGGTATGTACCTCACAAGACATCTACAACAACTGGAAAGGCCACAAAGATACCACACAAAGAGGATTTCTGGACTCAAACAGATGCCTTATGCAGACCGTCTCAAAAACCTCCAGCTTTACTCCATCACATATTGCCTACTCAGAGGCGATCTCTGCCTAACATACAAAGCTATGTCAAACCCAGAGCTGTTAGGCATGCTCCACTTAAAGAAATCCCAATCCCTCCGAGATACACACTCAAGGGACCTAAACCATGTCACCACAATAAACAGAACATGCTGGAGGGATCGATTCCTGTCCCAGAGACTTCCCATACTCTGGAACAGACTACCTATCTATTTCAAACAGAGATCCTCATTAGCACTCTTCAAGAAAAATCTTGATGATTGGATGTGTAATAGGAAATTCACCCCGGGGATCACTTCTGTGGTTCTGCTTGACAGAGGCACAGGAAAATAATTTTCTTGGGTGGCGAAAACCAGGGTACCTTTTTGGCTAGGCTTGTATAGGCCCTAGGGCCAATAGCCTAGTACCTACATATGAACCTATGAACCTATGAGTAGAACCTTTTCCCTCTTTGGGACACAGGCACCTCTTGAATAGTACCCTGGGTCAAGAAATTTTGAAAAACCTCTGGGAAAAAGGGAAGTTGTTCCATAGGAGGCTGAGAAATGCCCATAAAAGGAGGGTGAGGATGGGATTTCCACACCATGAAGTATCCATGATAAATGAACAACAGAATCCAAGAATCCTGAGTGATCTGAAGCCAAACAGGAAGTGGAAAAAACAGACAAATAGAAAGAGGAATGTGGCTGGGAATAGACAGATAGTCATACAGCACCTGGTTTGTCCAGAAACAAAGGCTTTGGAGGCCTTGAAAACAGAGTAGCCTTAGCAGGAGGAGCCCATTTGACACTGTTATTGCCATTAGTAGAAAGGCAGGATTGCCTATGAACAAAGGCAGGCTTAGCAGGGTAGTTTTTCTGAAATTTATGCAGAGGAGAAATAAACACATGTTTAAGCCCCTGTAAGGCCTTACCCTTATCTTGAAAGGACTTAAACAAACCAGCAGCAGCTTCCTCAAACAAAAGTTTAGAATCCAGAGAAGCATAAACTTAGCTTTAATATCATTGGGCAGAGGTTGAAGCCTAAGCCACAAATACCTTCTCATCACTGAACCAAAAACAGCAACCCTAGAAGAGATATCTGCTGCATCATAACTACATTTAATAGAATGACAAATGACTTGAAAGGAAGTCTCTAGCAAGGAAAAACCAGAAGATTTACTCCCAGAGTCTAGAAAATCAGAAATATGTTGACAGGCCTGAGAAAGAAGAGCCAACAAATACCTAGACATATGGGTCTGATAATAGCCCTAAAAGCTAGGGTAGTAGAAGTGTAAAGCTTTTTTACCCAGCCTGTCCATAGTTCTGCTGACCTTGTCAGAAGGCAATAACTTGGGCAAAGGAAGCAATTGAGATGGCTTATCAATGGCTTGCAAACACTACAGAGTGGTCACCATCAGGACATTTATGCAAAAAAATAATCCTCAGGCACCCTATAAAACCTGTCAGGCTTCCTGGAAGCAGGGGGTAGAGAATCAGACACATGAGAGGCATTGGAAAAAGCATCCAGCAAAAAAGCCAAAACAGGAGAAATAGCCACAGGCTTAGGACATTCCAGCAGCAGCAACTTATAGTACCTCTTATGGATATCAGAGACATGAGCACAACCCCACTTAAAAAAAAAAAAATCTGTCATCCTAGAGAGTGTGTCCCAAAAAAGAAATTTCCTCAAAAGGAACACCAGGACTAATAGATTCTTTGTTCTCTGACCCATCATCCAAAGGAGAAGGAGAGTCAGGGATTTGTCATCAGGATCTGACTCATCCTCAGAAGAATCCTGTTCTCTAGGTCTTTTAAGTGGAGTAGAGAGCCAAGAAGGAGCAGGAACCAAACCCCTTGAGGAGGCTTAAAGACATTAAAGCAGTAATTAGCCCCTGAGTGAAAATCTGCCAGTCACTTTGTAGATCCCTAGGAGCAGAAGAAACATGTTTAATTTTTTTGTTTCTTTTTTTAAGGGAATGTCCTCTCCAAAAAAAACTGAGAAGGCTAAGGATGGCAGTCAACAACCATAGTAGGATGTTCTTCCCCAACTAAAAACTGAGGAACACCCCTGGGCCCCTCAGAAAAGATCAACTGTGGTTCGCCCTGAAAGTCTGAGATGGATGCTTGCAATGTCTCTTCAGACGTGCTGCCAGCTGGATCATAACCGGCCTCAAACACAGTCATGGCAAAAATTCGACAACACAGCCAGGTGAGCCTCCAGGTTTGTAAGAACCTTGGGAGAAACACCTGTAGAGGCTGGGCAGCAGAAGATTCCGGTCATACCTTTTTCACCTTCTTCCTCCCAAACTGCTGACCCTTGGGGCAGGAGATTCCTTCCTTTTTTTTTTAGCAAGAAGCTTAAGATGCTGGTTCTCAAGGTACAAGGAAAGGGAAGAAAGTCCGACTGGGAATGTTTTTTTGGGACTAATGCCTGACAAGGAAAGGGAAGAAAGTCCGACTGGGAATGTTTTTTGGGACTAATGCCTGACAAGGAAAGGGAAGAAAGTCCGACTGGGAATGTTTTTTGGGACTAATGCCAGACAAGGAAAGGGAAGAAAGTCTGACTGGGAATGTTTTTTTGGGACTAATGCCTGACAAGGAAAGGGAAGAGAGTCCGACTGGGAATGTTTTTTGGGACGAATGCCTGACAGATAGAACAAGATGGATGGTAAGGAGCTCCTAGGCAGAAAAGGCACTAATTGTGTTGGTCATTATGTGCAATCTGTCTCCCACACTGGCATTTATGATTCCTGGGTGACATTAACCCCAAGGAGCACAAAAAAAAAAGAAAAAACAAAATCAAAATCCCCAACGGGGCACTTATCTGTAACTCCAAGGAGGTCAGCAAACAGGTGTAGGTAGTCACTGAAGAATGAAAATGCATTCAAATGGGAAAATGGATGCAGGTAAACAAACTGATGGTGAAAAGATATGCTTTGACTGGCAGAAATGAAGTTCTGTTTTTGGTAGGCCTGAACATCACCTTTATGCCCTATGCAATGCAAGCAGCTGAGGGTGACGTTTGGTGTACCTTAAAGCAACAATATGCTTTAGTAGACTGGTTGGATTTCAGGCTTCCATGGCAGAGAATCCCATATGTTAGAATTCTGCAGTATTGAATGTAAGGACATCTTACAGTAGATGACATCAGCAGGCCATGTGGGAGAAGAGAGATTGGGACGCCTGTATGAAATGGATGTGTAGGCATGTGCAAGTATCAAAATACTGGCAATCCATGGCATTGGAAAAGTAACTATGGGATACACACATCTGCTGTTCTGTCTAGGTATGCACACACACACACACACACACACACACACACACACACACACACACACACGCACGCACGCACGCACGCACGCACGCACACACACGCACACGCACACACACACATGCACACACACACACTTGACTACAGAGAAAACTGAACCCCTATCTAAGTACACAGACTACAGAACACAGTACTTAACTCAAACATCATGGTGCAAGTCTGATTTATACAAGACTGCAGGTGAACGTATAGCAGGTGACATTAGCATGCCGGGGGGGGGGGGGATAACAAGTTGTGAGGCCTGCATAGGCGCATAGCTTCATATGTTTATATGAGGCTACTAGCCTAATAGCATTAGGGCATGTAGAAGCCTAGCTGTGTAAAAACACAAGTACCCTAATTAAGCATAGTTGGATGTTTATTTTTAGCAAAGCATATTTGTGAGCAGCACTAGCTGTCCCTGTCCCTGAGGGACATAGGTGTCAGCTCAGAGGTGACTGTACAATCGCCCAACCAGTAGTCAAGGTTGTGATTGAACAAGGTCATTGAGAAGCACTGCTTCATGTGCAATGGGACCCATTTCAGCTTTGGCAGAGGTATTCATTAGAAGCTTACTGAAAGACCAGAGACCTTGCAAATGTAAATCTTCTGCAAACATAACAGTCCCAATGGAACCCACTACCATAAAAAAAATGTATCAGTGTCTCACCCATTAAGCTCTTAAGGCAAAACATCTCAAAATCAATGGTCTTGGTTATAGGTGAATCGACACATCAGAGGATCCTAAGCAAAGTAAATCCCAGAAAAGCAGCTGGCCTTGATAATATTCAAGGGAGAGTGCTCAGAGACTGCTCTACTCAACTGTCAACAGTACTTGCAGACATTTTCAACATATCTCTGGGCCTGGCCTGAGTACCAAGGTGCTTCAAGAATGCTACTAAAATAACCCTACCAAAAAAATAGCAACCAGCCAGCCTAAATGACTACCATCCAGTTACTCTAATCTCAATGGTGATGAAATGCTTCGAGTGGCTGATCAAGGGCCACCAAACCTACCAGCATAACTAGACCCAATTGAATTTGCCTACAGGGCCAACCGCTCTACAATAGATGCCATCTCATTTGCTCTTCATGATTCCTTGGCTCATCTTGACAACAAAACTGTTATGTAAGGATGCTATTCATTGATTTTAGCTCCGCCTTTAATACGGTCATCCTTCAACACCTGATTGAGAAGCTTGTTCAGCTGGGCCTCAACACCAGCTTATGCAACTGGATTCTAAACTTTCTCATTGATAGACACCAAAAAGTATGTGGGGGCAACAACACCTCAAGGAGCTTAACACTAAGCACGGGAGTCCCTCAGGGATGTGTCCTGAGCCCTCTGCTATTTACCTTGCTAACTCATGATTGCATTGCCAGACATAATTCGAACAAGATCATCAAGTTCGCAGATCAGGAGTGGAGGCAAGACTGCCTACAGAGATGAGGTGAACCACCCCATTAACTGGCGCAATATTAAAAACCTGGCCTTAAACATGAAAAAAAACAAGAAGATAGTAATAGACTTCAGAAAGAATCAGGACTCACACCACTCACTCATAATTAAACAGGAAACAGTAGAGAGATTGAGAAGCTCCAAATGTTTGGGGGTGTATATTTCTGTGGACTTAGTATGGTCAACAAATACTAATGACATTGTGAAGAAAGCACATCAATGCCTGCACTTCTTGTGGAAGCTGAGGAAAGCTAGTCTCCCTTCCTCTGTCCTCAAAACCTTCTATAGGGGTACCATTGAAAGCACTTCGACTAGTATGGCACAGTGGTGCAACGATGGCATTGTCACCTCACAGCAAGAGGTTCTCCGGTTTGATTCTTGGTTGGAGTGCCTTCTGTGTGGAGTCTGCATGTCCTCCCTGAATTTGTGTGGGTTTTCTCTAGGTGCTCTGGTTTCCTCCCACATTAGAAAGACATACATCTAGAATGTTTCTCCCCTGGCCCCCACTGAATATTGGCTTCATTCCAAGTCAGACATTCCTGGTAAACAAATGTTAAATAAAATGTTGTTTGTCTTTTCGGCTTTTCCCGGTTAGGGGTCACCAGAGTGGAACTCTGGTCCGCTAATGATTGGCAGTCGATTTTTATGGAGCCGAGTTGCCAGCCCAATGCCCAACCTTCAGCGAAGGCACACCCATTCACGCATGTCTTTCGGAGGCCACTCAGCCATGGGGCGGATATGCAGACTCCACACAGAAGGCACTCCAGCCGAGAATCGAACAGGAGAACCACTTGCTGTGAGGCAACAACGCTAACCGCTGTAAAATGTTAAATAAAATAAATAAATAAATAATAATCTCACAGTCTGGTTCCAGAACTGCAAAGCCCTGGACTGAAAGGCCCTACACAAGGTGGTAAAGGTAGCAGAGAAGATCATTGGATCCACACTTCCAGCTCTGCAGGCCCTACACAAAGCATGATGTTTTGTCAGAGCCAGAAAAATAATCAGAGACCACACTCATCCTGCACACGGACTGATCTCCAACTTATCTTCAGAAAGACAATACCATAGTAGGTGTTGTAAGTCCTACAGGTTTAATAGCAGCTTCTTCCCACATGCTATCACACCATTGAACTCTACAACATATCAATAGTTGCTGACCGGCACAGTCAGTAGTACAGCCATCTTGTGCAATACCTACATCAAGCTGCTTTAAAAGTGCAGTCAGTAGTGACTGAACATTCCACACAATATACTTGTGCTATTCAGTATAGTCTGTACACTTTGTACAATAATTGCTTTTCCAGATGTGCAATATTGATGAAAGCTGCTACCAGTGTTATAGGGGTATCTCAGATGTGTCAGTCTTGTTTAGTATATGTATACGTTACTGCATTGTTATTTGTCATTGTTATTCTTGCTACCAGTAAACAAGTAGAAAACCAACTGGGCAAGTATAAACCAAGAAATTCGAACAGCCCAAAGCAGATATTGAAACAATAAAGACCAAGGAACGAACGATGCAGACACTTTTATTACATACATAAATGCTGTACACCATATGTTTTCGTTTGCTCACTTCATCAGATGTGGGTCAAACTGCTACTACATTTTATTTATAAGCTTCCTATTCAGGAACAACCAATAAAAAATCATGCTGCACTTAATTTAAATACTTAATGAATGAGTTTCAATTAAAAGTACACAGATCTCCTTTCTTTAACAATCCAAATTCAGTATGTCATCCTACAGCCAGTATATTATCTATAATACTTCTAAAGATTTCTATAACCATCAAAAATAAAATACATATTTAACCATTTAAATGCAATGCATTTTAAGACCATATTAAAATATGTAAGAATGTTTAAAACCATTTAAACATTATGAAGTATAAAAACTTTTTAAAGTGCATTTTACAATAACTTTGGTTCCCTCTTGTGGTGGAATTGAAAATTACATACAAATCTTTTAATTTTGTAAAAATATGATTTTATTACATTTCTAATCCAGCACCAGCACTGGCAAGAAACCATTGAGTAAGCATAACAGCTGCCAATAGATGAACATTTTCATCCTGTCACAAGTTTGCTGCTCTTAATTTCAATAATGAACTAATAGAAATGTTGTCATTTAACCCTGATTTTCTGCTTGCCTCCAGGGTCAATTGCCACCACAATTCCCTATACTCTATGGTCTCTTCCCACAGCCCCCCTCTGACTCTCCGTTCAACCTTTTCCAGTACAAAAAATAAAAAATGTGCATCAATACATTCTTGCTTGTGTTTATATAGGGCATTTGTGCATTTTCTATTTTGTACTTCATATAAATGTTTATATATTCTTCTTCTAAGTTTACATTCATTTTTTCCTATATAAAATACTTCACATTTTTGACAAATTGCTAAGTATACTAAATCACTGCTATCACAATTAGTATATTCCTTGCCCTCTAATACCTTATTCCTACTTTTCAGAAAAATACTTTCTTTGTTAATCAAGTATGTGCATTGAGAACAATGTCCACACTTGTAAGTACCTTTTCTTTTTTTATATCTGGCAATCCCATCATGATAACTGGTTTCCAAAAGACCCTTAAGGTTTCTGGCATTCTTATATACAATCTTAATTTTGTCCTTTGTAATACTTTCTAAATCAGTTAGGGTTGTGAATCTATCCCATTCCTTGTTTATTATATCTCAAATTGCATATGAGCTGCCATTATATTCTGTAACTAAAGCTTGATTAAAATCCTCTTTATTCTCCTTATTAACACTATCCAACAGACTAACCTGCATGTACCCTGTCCTAGGACAGGCTGATACTTACCTTTCCTACCTTCTGCAACGTCTTTTTCCACCTTTTTCACCATTTGTTCTGGATATCCTTTATCTTTAAACATCTCCCTTAATAAAATCATTTCACCATAAAAATCATCCTCATTAGAGGTCATTTGGCAGCCTCTTATGTATTGTCCTTTCACTTATTTCTTTTATAGTGTTTAGGGTGAGCACTGTCAAAATGTAGAAAATAATTTGAGTATGTTGATTTTCTATATATTTTAGAGTTGAATTTATCTTCTTTCTTATAAATTTCAACATTCAAATATTGTAATTTCACCTTACTTGTAGTGTATATAAATCTGAAATACTCAGTACTTTGATTTAAATATTCAATAAACTTTAAAACTTCACTTTCAGCAGCCACCCAAAGAATAACAATATCGTCCAAAAAGCATTTATATAGAGTCCAACTTTCCTTATATGTTGACTCCAGTACCCACTTTTCTTCCCATTTTGCCAGCGTTAGATTGGCATAAGTAGGGGCACAGGCTGCACCCATTGCTACCCCTTGAATTTGGTGAAAAAATTTGCCATTAAAATAAACATAATTATATTTCAGTACTAATTCCATTAGTTGCATAACCACCACCTTTTCATCAAGACATAAATAATTATTCTCATATACTATTTCCTCCAACAATGCAATTCGAGATATAATAAACAAGGAATGGGATAGATTCACAACCCTAACTGATTTAGAAAGTATTACAAAGGACAAAATTAAGATTGTATATAAGAATGCCAGAAACCTTAAGGGTCTTTTGGAAACCAGTTATCATGATGGGATTGCCAGATATAAAAAAAGAAAAGGTACTTACAAGTGTGGACATTGTTCTCAATGCACATACTTGATTAACAAAGAAAGTATTTTTCTGAAAAGTAGGAATAAGGTATTAGAGGGCAAGGAATATACTAATTGTGATAGCAGTGGTTTAGTATACTTAGCAATTTGTCAAAAATGTGAAGGATTTTATATAGGAAAAACTGAATGTAAACTTAGAAGAAGAATATATAAACATTTATATGAAGTACAAAATAGAAAATGCACAAATGCCCTATATAAACACAAGCAAGAATGTATTGATGCACATTTTTTATTTTTTGTACTGGAAAAGGTTGAACGGAGAGTCAGAGGGGGGCTGTGGGAAGAGACCATAGAGTATAGGGAATTGTGGTGGCAATTGACCCTGGAGGCAAGCAGAAAACCAGTGTTAAATGACAACATTTCTATTAGTTCATTATTGAAATTAAGAGCAGCAAACTTGTGACAGGATGAAACTGTTCATCTATTGGCAGCTGTTATGCTTACTCAATGGTTTCTTGCCAGTGCTGGTGCTGGATTAGAAATGTAATAAAATCATATTTTTACAAAATTAAAAGATTTGTATGTAATTTTCAATTCCACCACAAGAGGGGACCAAAGTTATTGTAAAATGCACTTTAAAAAGTTTTTATACTTCATAATGTTTAAATGGTTTTAAACATTCTTATATATTTTAATATGGTCTTAAAATGCATTGCATTTAAATGGTTAAATATGTATTTTATTTTTGATGGTTATAGAAATCTTTAGAAGTATTATAGATAATATACTGGCTGTAGGATGACATACTGAATTTGCATTGTTAAATTAAGGAGATCTGTGTACTTTTAATTGAAACTCATTCATTAAGTATTTAAATTAAGTGCAGTATGATTTTTTTATTGGCTGTTCCTAAATAGGAAGCTTATAAATAAAATGTAGTAGCAGTTTGACCCACATCTGATGAAGTGAGCAAACGAAAACGTATGGTGTACAGCGTTTATGTATGTAATAAAAGTGTCTGCATCGTTCATTCCTTGGTCTTTATTGTTTCAATATCTGCTTTGGGCTGTTCGAATTTCTTGCTACCAGTGTTACAGAGGTATCTCAGATCTGTCAGTCCTGTTTAGTATGGGTCTGTATTATAAAGTTGAAGCTTTAGGTAATCGAATACCTAAAGCTTGACACCTAAACAGGGAAAGCTGTAAACATTCAACGGCCACTTCCACAAATTCTTTCATAGGGAAAGAATTCCTTTGGCTGGAGAAAAAAATTTCAAACCCTAATCAAGTGGGGGGCTTCGCCCCCACATCCCCCCTAATTAAATATGCCAACTCTGAGATTGCTCTACAGTGGAGAAAAGGGCATATTCCCGATAATGGCCAAGCGAATTCTTTCTGTACGAAAGAATTTGCGCAAGTGGCCATTTGATGTTTACAGCTTTCGCTGTTTAGGTGTCGATCTTTAGGTATTCAATTATCTAAAGTTTCGATCACCTAATATAGACCCTTTAGTATATGTATATGTTACTGTCTGTTATAAGTCCTTGTTATTCTCTGTAGTTGTATGTGATATATGCACTTGCTGCCAGCATTAAAGAGGTATCTCAGATCCTATCAGCATGGGCGCCTGCAGGCAGGTGCAAGGGGGTGCACTTGCACCCCCCCTGGAACCAGCTGGCCAAGAGACTAATTGTACTTTAAAAAAAAAAGTTTTTTTTTTAAAGGGTGTTCCTCTTTAAGAATGCCCTTTGCATTCTGTCCGGTTGCACAGACACAACAGGTGTTTGCGACCTGTTTTCATCTTGTGTCTGTGCGACCGATAGCTTACGTCTTCGTCTTTCGCGCCTACTGGGAATTTGAATTCCAGAGGACATTCAGATTGTGCGGATGAATGTAGGAGATGTAAGTATGTTGACAGCATTTATTAAGCACTTATTGTCTAAGTTTATACTGATTCCAGGGAGCAGGAGCACCCAAGCCCAGTCTTTTCACAGTTGAGGGTGAATCTATAACAATCCAGGAGATTTTTTGCTGTGCTCTGACTATCACTTCTTCTGGAAAATGTTGACTGGTTTTCCCAGACTTAACTGCATTGCTAGTATGTCACAGCTAGCGATGTTTTCAGGAGTGTTTAAAAATCTGCTCTAATGTGTGATAAGGAATTACAAAAAATAGGCATGAAATAATTCCCACAGAGCGGATGAAATCAGAGGAAAGTAAACTAAACAGAAATTAACTGGGGCTAATAAAAGGTAACAACATGCCTTCTTGAATGGGGAGTAAGGCAGAATGGGTACCGTTTTTATTTCAGTCTCGCATATCAGTAATCTTTAAATACCGTTCTCTTAATGTCATGCTAAGAGCAAGCCAGCATTTATAAACTCAGTCTTCAGGTTGTAATAAAATATAATAAGTAAACGACTGAAACTGTCTAAATGCAAACTAAGAAAACAGCTTTGCAAATGTTTGTAAGTTGGCAACGATTAAGCCAATTAAAATGCTGAGAGATGGTAGGCAGCATACATGTTTTAGCTAGAATGCTTCTGGAAGTTAAATTCTATTAAAAAGCTCTTTGTTCTTTTAGTATATTACAGGTCATGCCACTTGCAAAGCAATTAGCTGGACTTTGGAAAGTTGTTGGTGGCTAGCGGGACTCATTCCACTGTGCTTGGGAATAGCAGGGTACCTTTACAAGTAAACAGAAAAAACCAGGACCAGCAAACAAGGCACCTAATAGTAAATACTTTAATAAAAGTATATAGGTTCTTATAACAGACCGGTTTCAGCTGATTTAATACAGAGCCTTCATCAGTGTAAAAGATACATGCAGAAAAGAACCATTTTATATATAATTGAATAGAACATGTGATCAATTACAAATGTTCATTTAGACCTGGCTTAAAGAGACCACCAAGCTTAATGATCCATTTTTTCTCCATGGAATTTAATAAATCATGCCAACCTAATTTATTGTTTCTGGGTCTATTTATTTTATCTATAATGGTGAAACTAAAACAAGCATTACTGTGTATTAATGAATGTTTATAAAGAGCATTGAAAGGTAAATTAAAAATGCTGGTTACTGCCACAGCACGCTTGCTTATAAAAAAGATAAGTAAATGGATAAATAACTCAAGCAAGCGTTCACAGAGTGAGAAATAACCTTCTATGTGTAAAAAATCCAAGTAATCCGGTCTTCTGAGACAAATAATTCAGTTTATTACACAGATAAACCACGATAAGCGCTTTCACTAACTAGTAGCTTCTTCAGATTACAAACAGGAAGCACAGGAACCATGTGCTTTAAATATCTGCATGTTAATTAATCAACCAACTTTTAAAGCAGAAGCGCCAAAAAACCTAAAACAAAATATATAAACATAAAATCATCTCAAGATGCAACAGAAATAAACAATGGTGTATGCATATTACTTTTAAAAAATTAAAATAACTTCATTCCATAAGAAACAATAAAATTGAAGTAAATATAAGAACATGTTGTGAGCAGCATACTATCAAGTACGAAAGTGTATACAGCCTAATACATAACTGCATGTGATAGTCATATTATTAATAATACGAGGCAACTTAGAAACTATACATAGTAGATACCATCAAAACATGAAACCATATACAAGTCGAAGAACTATTATCAACCAAAGTGATACTTGGTATAATAAGGTCAGTGCATAAACAAAGATGTATATCTGCATATGTATAAAATGTGTATATAAATGTAGTGTCTTAATAAATATATGTATCTAAATATAAAAGAATGAATGAATGTGTACAAAAATATAAATAAATAAATGAATAAATAAATAAGTTATTGTCTAAAAATGAAGCTAAAACCATTAACATTAACAGTATTACAATATAAAATGAATAAATTACCCAAAAATGTGATATATGTATGTGTATGTATATGTATGGGAACAAATATCAGAGCACATTGAATTCTTAAAAATTTCAGAACTTAGTGTGCCTACGTTTCTTTAGGTGTGGTCTGATAGATGCCCTTTCATTTACACCATGACCTTTATCAGCTCTCAGCAAAATAATCCACCTACTTTCTCTGTCTTCGGTATGATTCATGATGTCACCTCCTCTTGCATTAACATTCATTTTCTCCAACACCCTAAACATGAACTTGTGTTCAGGACTTGTTTGTGTCACATGCTTGGCCAATGCATTCTGCAGATTACCTTTCTTTATATTATAACAGTGTTCCCTTATTCTATCTCTTAGTACCCTGTTCGTTTTACGAACATAGAAACATGAACACAGTTCACATACAGCAAGGTATATGACATCAGGTGTCATACAGTTGGCATTGGCTCGGGTATATATTTCCCTCTGTGTATCTGGATGTATAAATACTATGCTAGAATCTATTGAGGAGCAAAAGTTGCATTGTCCACAAGGTGTGGTTCCATAACTAAGACTCGGGTGCGTATTCTTGTTTGGTGGATAGCAAAGCAATCTTAAGATTCTTCTTATTCCTATAGGTAAAGAACGGAGAATCACCTACAATGTTTGTCAATATGACATCAGTTTGTAGTATGTTCCAATTTTTGGAGATGATCTCTCTAATTTGTTTATTATCTGCTGTATATGAAGTCAGAAACCTAACTTTTGCATTTGTGACTTCTTTGACATCATTCATTACTATAGGCTTGGGCCCAAAATATGGGGTACCTGATGTGAACGAAACTTAGAGCATTATCAAATTGTAAATCTACCTCCGTGAATTATAACCTCTCTCAGCAAACTTCTCTCCCAAGTCATATAAGTCTGCATAAAGCCTTTGTCATTGAATTCAACCTAGACATTAGGGTCTGTCCTTTGACTATGTTACTGAAAACATACTGAGGATGCATATTAGTTCTGAATAGTAAAGTGTTCCTATAACAGGGTTTCCTAAAATCCCAGTGTTAAACATTCCACATTCGAAGTTTTTCGACATATAAATCTAAAAATTCAATTTTCAATAATGAATATTTCATTGTAAATTTCAAACATGGTGTAATGTTATTCAAAACCATATTGAAACTAAGCAATTCTTCTATATTACCATCTCATAGAATAAACACGTCATCCACAAAACGTCTATAAAATCTTACATATTTCTTAAACATGTATTCTTTGAATAATAACTGTTCTTCCCAGTAAGCTAGGAACATATTGGCGTAGCTGTTGGCACAAGGAGTGCCCATAGCTACGCCGTCTAATTGCTGATAAATATTATCAGTAAACATTATGTCCACGTGGAAAACAACCCATTAAAGGTTCACCTGATAATGTAGTTTGTGTGATATGAGTACTTCTGGCTTCAGAATGTTTGAAATGGTTGAAGAAACCAGATAAATTTCTGCCTTTACGAAAAGAGAATAAACATCTGTCACCTATTATTTCACTAAGTTTTGGGTCGCATGTTAATAAGTACCAATTTTGCTGGACAGTATTGATTAATACATTGGTGTTGCATCCGTAGGTGGTTATGAGTCTAGGTGGATTAGAATTAGATTGAGTATTATTTTTGTAACGAAGGAGATCATCCCTTTTCATATTGTCCACTGTATGTTTAGTGTGTAGTAATTGACCCAAATTGTAACCCCGGTCATGAAATCTAAGAACTAGATCGTCCCAAAATCGTGTATAGGTGTGTTTGTCGGAACAAATGCGCTTAATGCGCATGAACTGGGATTTAGGGATGTTTTTGCAAATATGGGGAGGGTGAAAGCTGGAGGCATGGAGGAGTGAATTATTCTCAGGGAATTTGTGATGAATTTCTGTAGTCAACGTATGGTTGGATGCGCGGCAAACCAAAACATCCAAAAAATAATTTTATTTTTATCATAGTTGACAGAGAATTTGATTCCCCATTTATTTTCATTCAAATATGTGGTAAATTCCAAAAGATATGTAGAATGCGCTCTCCATACCAACCAGCAATCATCTAGATATCTACGCCAGATGTCCATTTCTTCAATATAGCTATTATGTGAAGTATCATAAATGACATGTTCTTCAAAATATGCCATGAACAAATCTGCCTTTATAGGGGCGAAGGAGGCTCCCATTGCTGTCCCCTTGGTTTGCAAATAACAATTGCCTTTAAAAAAGAACACATTTTTGGTCAATACATGTTCAGTCAAACACAACAAAAGAGTGTTAAAGCCGGGTTTATATAATTCGGTCTTATTGAGCCAATATTCTAAAACCTCCAATCCAGCCCAGTGAGGAATGTTGGCATATAGTGATGTAACATCCATAGTACAAAGTAACCAATCTGGTTCTAATTGTGTATCAGAAATGATTTGGAGAAATTCTGTGGTGTCTCTAATCCTTGCTCTGACACATTTTAAAAGCGGCTGTAAGTATTTGGTTAAGAAGAGAGATAAAGGTTCAGTTAATGAATTCCTACCAGAAACAATAGGTCTACCAGGGGGATTCTGGAGGTTTTTATGTATTTTGGGTCCCAACTCACTATATCTAACCCTTGCCCACAATACATATATTTCCTACCCAAAATACATAAAAGCCTCATACATACAGTGGACAATATGAAAAGGGATGATCTCCTTCGTTACAAAAATAATTATCTAATTCCAATCCACCTAGACTCATAACCACCTACGGACGCAACACCAATGTATTAATCAATACTGTCCAGCAAAATTGGAATTTATTAACATGCGACCCAAAACTTAGTGAAATAATAGGCGAAAGATGTTTATTCTCTTTTCGTAAAGGCAGAAATTTATCTGGTTTCTTCAACCATTTCAAACATTCCGAAGCCAGAAGTACTCATATCACACAAACTACATTATCAGGTGAACCTTTAATAGGTTGTTTTCCATGTGGACATTGCACACATTGTGCTAGGCTACTCAAAACCAAAAACTTTAGTAGTCAGAACACTTCTGCAGTATATGATATAATTTTTTTTCCTAATTGTTCTTCGGACTGGGTAATTTATCTGGCCAAGTGCAACTGTCCTGCATTTTATGTTGGTCAAACTTCTAGACCCTTAAAATTCAGAATATCTGAACATCTTAGTGATATAAAAAACAAAAGAAAAAAAAATGCTCTTTACAAACATTCTTTAATACACAGTAATGCTTGTTTTAGTTTCACCATTATAGATAAAATAAACAGACCCAGAAACAATAAATTAGGTTGGCATGATTTATTAAATTCCATGGAGAAAAAAATGGATTATTAAGCTTGGTGGTCTCTTTAAGCCAGGTCTAAATGAACATTTGTAATTGATCACATGTTCTATTCAATTATATATAAAATGTTTTTTTTCTGCATGTATCTTTTACACTGATGAAGGCTCTGTATTAAATCAGCCGAAACCGGTCTGTTATAAGAACCTATATACTTTTATTAAAGTATTTACTATTAGGTGCCTTGTTTGCTGGTCCTGTTTTTTTCTGTTTGGATTTTGGTTTTGTGGGACCTTGCAGCTGCCGTACTCACAGGGGTTACTACACTTCTGGTTACCTTTACAAGTAAACCAGACTGCTATGTCATCTTATATCCCACAAGATCAAAGACTTTCACTATGAAACAATAATATTATTCTCCTCTCGATCAATGTTTTCATTGACCTCCTGAAGGACTCATGTAGAATGCTTGATAAACATATTCTACAATTACATTTAAGCAGTGAATCCGCGGTGGTGGTGCTGCGGTAGCGTTGTCACCTCACAGCAAGACATTGTCCCGTTCGATTCTCAGCTAGAGCTGTGGAGACATGCATGAATGGGCGTACCTTCGTTGAAGGTTGTGCATTAGGGCCGGGAATCGGCACGTTAAAATCAACTGCCAATCTTTAGCGGAACGGAGTTCCGCTGTGGCGACCCCTAACCGGGAAAAGCCGAAAGACACAACAACAACATTTAAGCAGCATGTTATATAAAACAAATGAAATTCCACAGATAAATTCATACTAATGTTTTTTTTTGTTCATAGCTCTGGGCATCTGCATCTAAAGAATACAAGACAAAAGAAAGTTAAAAAATACAGTTTTGTGTGTTTAGTGACTCATAAATGCAGTGCAGAGCAGGTGATTCAGATGGAATATCAATATCAGAGGGGTGCTCTCATAAAATGTGTTATTCTGAGGCATTTTTTCATTATATAATTTTATGATTTCCTCAGATATTTTCCCAGAAGCTGTTTTGTTAGATACCTTATACGAACCCATAAAGCGGTCATTTCTCATTTATTTTCATGTTTTATTACAAGATTGGGAATTGTGTCACAAAGAAAATCTTGATAACACAGTTGGCCTAAGCAGACTACCTGAAATTTCAGAAAGCAAGTAACCACATAGCTCATAGACTGTGTGAAATTTCTTAATGTAAGTCTACTTTAAAGAAACAAATGGCTAGCTATGGCTAATAAAACAGGCAGAATCCTTAGAAACCTAAAAATAAGTAGGAGGAGGACCATGGTTAACTTATTGATTAAACGTGGTAAGGAATATAGGATGTTTCAGTTTGTACAGGCATTAATGTCTCATTTTTCTTGGTCATTTATGCTGTTACAAGAACTTTATTAGTGAGGAACTAAGTAAGCAGTTGTGACTGAAAGGGCAAGATTATAAATATAGAATGTATTACCCAATGATAAGATCTGTTAGTCTTCATTAGGCATGTCATGGCTGGGTTGCCATACTGCTGTGCAATGTGTATAACCAAACTGCATGCAGCGAATTGAAGACTAAAGTGCGGGACAGCAAAGTGACTGAAAAAAATAGTCAGACTGATTGCTGCTTGTAACCATTGCCGTCAGTTAAAAAATGAGATTGCAGGAGAGGGATAGCAAAGCAGCTTTGATCATACTATTGATCTGTACTCTAAAATAGATGACATTTGTATTTTTCTTTCTTTTTGTTTTTTTGAGTAGTAGCTGTATAGCCACGTGAAGTAGACATTTGTATTTCACCTATGTTTTAGTTCTAGCACATATTGACCTAATTTAGCTGTATTAGGATGCATGGTGTAAAATTGAGCCGTTTTCCTTGTAACGTAAGTACTGTGATCTGCCTGTGATTTGCTGACTCATACATCTTTGTCTGTCTGCACTGTCCCGCAAGATTTTGAAATTCCAGCAAATGGTGTTGCAGATGTGTGTTATGCAACATTAAATGCAGTACTCTGAGCTCTCATACTTAATAATTTGTTCTGGTGGCATGTCTTCCTAGAGGAAACTGTATCCCTCAATCCATTCTAGAAGTTTTCTTTCAACACATTCCATGTGACTAAATATAGAAACTTCCAGGGCTTTTCCATTTTAGTTAATGCTACTACCTCTCATTCAATCACATAGTTCATTTCAGTTCTTTACTTTGAAGATTTTTGTATTTCATTTATTATTAGCTGTTTCAGTTTCAGACTGTGCCAGTAGTCTTCTCGTGTATCTTTAAATCAGTTGTAATAATTATAATGAAATTCAGAAACACAGCTGTCAGAACTTACCAGACTGGACACCAGTACTAAACATTCTTTCACCAACATAGGCTTGGTTTCCTATTGCACGCTGTATACTATCCTCTGTCTTAGCCTAAGACATTACCCTAAAGCCTGCTTATTTGCCACCATTCTTTTATACAATATCATGACAAATGGCCTGATAAAAATAATGTAGTGTATATATTCAGCCCTCTAAGGACCCCTAAGGACAACTGCATTGGTTCCCAAATGTATCTGTCAGTAGCACAGTAGGTAGCATACTTGCATCTTGATACAGAGGGCTATAGGAGTCATTAGAGATACAAGCTTAGTCTTGGAAAAAAAAATGTGATGCATTTTAGTTTTACTTAATTTTTTGAGGAGAGACTAGTATTTGATATCCAAGAAAATGCTAATGTGGAGGTTTTTTTGATGGCAGATGCATTCATGGAGCTTAAGCCATCGCTTAAAAATGCAGGATGTCTTTAGTTTGCGTACATGTGTAGGTTGTCTAAGGAAAATGTTACTGTACAATTTGTCCTGATAACAGAGACATTGTTTGGTGATTTGGGGTGTAAGAGCCCTGTGAGAATGTTACTGACCGCGGTCACAGAGAAAGAGGGAGGTGTGTGTGTGTGTGTGTGTGTGTGTGTGTGTGTGTGTGTGTGTGTGTGTGTGTGTGTGTGTGTGTATAAAAGGGAGGAAAAGTACCCCTCAGCTGTCCAGGTTTTTGCCCCATATTCCTCATAAAAAGGAATGAAGTTGCTAAATAGTTTTAGACATCATATCCTTTAGAAAAATGCATACCAACACAAATCCTGTTATTATAGCAATTTTATAAATTTATGAAAGCAATATTTATAATCTGTCCCTGTTTATTTTAGGCTTTTTCCAGATTTCTTGCATTAAGAAGTTGAGGTGTGTGTGTGTGTGTGTGTGTGTGTGTGTGTGTGTGTGTGTGTGTGTGTGTGTGTGTGTGTGTGTGTGTGTGCATGTGCGTGTGCGTGTGTGTGTGACAGAGTCAGCGAGAGAAAATGCCCTAGTTAGATCTAGCAGGTGGAATTTATTTTCAAGTGCGTTTTCAAGGAATTGTGAGCTTCAAGGGAAGCAAAGGTTACTGCTGCTCATGCTAAGTCTGCTTAAAATGTGCAACTGTTTTCTTTAGCAAATGGTATCATTATTGTAGTATAGAATTTTAAAGCATGTTAGCACAGCAGGTAGCATACTTGCATCTTGATGTAAAGGGCTGTAGGTTCTATTCCTACAGCATGTACATTTGTATTTTAAGGGGGTATGGTACTGCATTCCTTAGTATGTCATCCTTTGGATGAAACACCTAATAACTATGAACCTGTTTTTCAGCTTGCCACCCATTCCCTATTGTAATATACCAGCTTACCATTTCTTTTAATGTAACATAGGCAATTTATTTTTCAAGGGCAACAGGCACTGAATTTGCACATGAAACACTGAAATATAAAGTTGTTTTCTAGCAACAACCTCTTCATTGGTTTCAGATCTCTTTAATGTGGAATTATTCACATGATTTTTACTTCTGCAGAGGTTCTGCATATTGATTGATATTGGTGGATTGTATGACAGAAGTTTGAGTGGCTATTTAGGGTTGAAATGTTCTGAATTGGGCAGGTTGTCATTACTGGTTCATATGATTTGTTTAATTGCTTAAAGGGAAAATGTTCAGAACTATAAATTTAAAACACACTCTGACAAGTGGTGCTGTACTATACAAGGGATATAATTCAATTATTATATAGTATAATTAATACAGTCAGGAAGGTGAATCAAAGAACTTTTGCATGGTTCTAAAAATGTGTGCAAAGAGCCTATGATTTGAAAACAGCCCAAAGGTAAACTTACCCTGCCACTGGCCAGATGCATTTTCTTTGAATGTGGGTTTCAATGTTGTTTCAGTGAATGTGTGTTTCAAAGGTAGAGAAGTTTTATGCTAAGTCTGTTTTCATTGTAAGACTATTAATTGTTTAGGTTTAGTAAATGTCTATCAGTGTTCGTGCTATAAAATTTGAAATAAAAATTGTAAATGAAATCCAAATATCTGTAATCATTGTAGAAGTAAAGCATAAAACAGTATGCACACTGAGAGATTTGAAGTGTCTATGACAAATAGGGAGAAATATCCAAGTAATGGGACACTGGAATGGCTGCGTGGGTGGAGGGGGTGGGACTGCATGGGTGGGGCTCTGGGGCTGTGTGGGCAGAGCTCTGGGTTTGCACCCCCTGCATAAAATCATGCGGGCTCCCTTGCCTATCAGTCTTGTTTAGTGTATGTATATGTTACTGTACTGTGTCCCTGTTATTCTCTGTAGTTGTATGTGATATATGCACTTGGAACTGAAGCAATGTCATTTTGTTTAACTTGCACTGTGTGTGGGTCAAAATGACAGTAAAATTTACTTTAACTTGTCTTTGACTTTGACCAGGGTGTAGAAGGAGAAAGTCATGGTCAGCTGCCTGTCAGATGCTAGGATCTGCAAAATCACACATGCTCTCAAGTCTCTCAACAACAATCTCTGTTGTACTCCATGTTGAAGTAAATGACTTGAGATATATCTCACTGGACTATATCAAGAGAGATATAACTGATCTCTTAGATTATGTGTCCCAGACAAGTATGTCCATAGCCCTAAGCAGCATTCTACCTTCACCCAGGATGATACGTCAAGAAAAACAAAAGTATTATCAACTTCAACAATTGGCTTAGCTACTGGTGTCACCCCAGGGGGATCTAGTAGTTGTCAAGGAGAGTATCAAGACCAACATATCCTTGTTTGTGTTATAGCAGTAACTCACATTTGGTCTCCTCCAAAAGAACAGTCCATTCTTCTTTGTGCCAGAACAGTAACTCATCCTTGTCACCCCCCAAAACAAGTCTATTCTTGTTTGTGCCAGAACAGTAACTCATCCTTGCCACCCCCCAAAACAAGTCTATACTTGTTTGTGCCAGAACAGTAACTCATTCTTGCCACCCCCCCAAAACAAGTCTATTCTTGTTTGTGCCAGAACAGTAACTCATCCTTGCCACCCCCCCAAATCAAGTCTATTCTTGTTTGTGCCAGAACAGTAACTCATCCTTGCCACCCCCCAAAACAAGTCTATTCTTGTTTGAGCCAGAACAGTAACTCATCCTTGCCACCCCCCCAAAACAAGTCTATTCTTGTTTGTGCCAGAACAGTAACTCATCCTTGCCACCCCCCCAAAACAAGTCTATTCTTGTTTGTGCCAGAACAGTAACTCATCCTTGCCACCCCCCCAAAACAAGTCTATTCTTGTTTGTGCCAGAACAGTAACTCATCCTTGCCACCCCCCAAAACAAGTCTATTCTTGTTTGTGCCAGAACAGTATCTCATCCTTGCCACCCCCCAAAACAAGTCTATTCTTGTTTGTGCCAGAACAGTAACTCATCCTTGCCACCCCCCCAAAACAAGTCTATTCTTGTTTGTGCCAGAACAGTAACTCATCCTTGCCACCCCCCCAAAACAAGTCTATTTTTGTTTGTGCCAGAACAGTAACTCATCCTTGCCACCCCCCCCCCAAAACAAGTCTATTCTTGTTTGTGCCAGAACAGTAACTCATCCTTGCCATCCCCCCAAATCAAGTCTATTCTTGTTTGTGCCAGAACAGTAACTCATCCTTGCCACCCCCCCAAAACAAGTCTATTCTTGTTTGTGCCAGAACAGTAACTCATCCTTGCCACCCCCCAAAACAAGTCTATTCTTGTTTGTGCCAGAACAGTAACTCATCCTTGCCACCCCCCAAAACAAGTCTATTCTTGTTTGTGCCAGAACAGTAACTCATCCGTGCCACCCCCCCAAATCAAGTCTATTCTTGTTTGTGCCAGAACAGTAACTCATCCTTGCCACCCCCCAAAACAAGTCTATTCTTGTTTGTGCCAGAATAGTAACTCATCCTTGCCATCCCCCAAAACAAGTCTATTCTTGTTTGCGCTAGAACAGTAACTCATCCTTGCCACCCCCCCAAAACAAGTCTATTCTTGTTTGTGCCAGAATAGTAACTCATCCTTGCCATCCCCCAAAACAAGTCTATTCTTGTTTGCGCTAGAACAGTAACTCATCCTTGCCACCCCCCAAAAGGAAGAGGAAAATTATCCATATTCTGCTTACAGAACCTGTTTAAAATGCTAAAAGTGCTAGCAAAGACCTGCCCCTGGCACATTTGTACTTACTTAATCACACATCATTCCATTTTCGTGTATTGTCAATCGTGTACCTCTGAAATGGCTTGACAAACACGCCCATGCCATCAATAGACTTCTATCTAATGCTTACAGATAAAAGTGTAAAAGCCTTTGCTCCACATTATTCTGAAATACATTCCTGCATAGGCAGTATGTAGGTGACAGAGTGGGAGCATACCTGCTGAAGTTCAGAACTCCTCTGTACAGATATAGCCTGAAGAAAAAGTGTTTTTGCAGTATTCCCAACATACACAACTCTCCTCACTATCCGTTTGGCTACATGTTTGCCTTTTCATAACGATGTAGCTAATTAATGAACTGCATTTGCCTTTGTGTATCATATATGCAAATTACAGCATAAACAGCTGAAGTTCATGCTAATCGACCAATCCAACATTGTGGTGCTATTTATTATCATATATGCAAATTACAGCATAAACAGCTGAAGTTCATGCTACAATCCAACATTGTGGTGCTATTTATTATCATATATGCAAATTACAGCATAAACAGCTGAAGTTCATGCTACTCGACCAATCCAACATTGTGGTGCTATTTATTATCATATATGCAAATTACAGCATAAACAGCTGAAGTTCATGCTACTCGACCAATCCAACATTGTGGTGCTATTTATTATCATATATGCAAATTACAGCATAAACAGCTGAAGTTCATGCTACTCGACCAATCCAACATTGTGGTGCTATTTATTATCATATATGCAAATTACAGCATAAACAGCTGAAGTTCATGCTACTCGACCAATCCAACATTGTGGTGCTATTTATTATCATATATGCAAATTACAGCATAAACAGCTGAAGTTCATGCTACTCGACCAATCCAACATTGTGGTGCTATTTATTATCATATATGCAAATTACAGCATAAACAGCTGAAGTTCATGCTACTCGACCAATCCAACATTGTGGTGCTATTTATTATCATATATGCAAATTACAGCATAAACAGCTGAAGTTCATGCTAATCGACCAATCCAACATTGTGGTGCTATTTATCAAGTTATAAAGCTTCCATGTAGACTCCATCCTGTTTTTTTCCTGCAGATGTCAAAAGTTTTGGAATACAGACATGGAAAGTCTAGACAGACAGAATGTCAGGAGCTCCTGCTGCTTTAATCCATTTGTATATGCTAGAGGCTGAAGCCAATGCTATTGTCGCTGCCAATAGGCCTAGGCTGAGAAGGAGAAGAGCTTGCAGGCCATATTTAGCTTACCACGACCTACATGACTTGTAAGTTGTAGAGCACTACAGGGTGGACAGAGACGCACTACAGGAACTCTGTGACCTCTGCTGCATTCAACTTGGAGCCAGAGCCAACCAAGGGGAACCCATCCCAATAGAAATTAAGGTATGTGTAACCCTTAGAATATTAGCTACAGGTACCTTTCAGAGATAACAGGGGACATGCTGGGGCTGTCACAGGCATCAGCATCCTGGTTTCTCCACCATTTCCTGGATGTTATGCTCCAAACCTGCCAGTGAGCACTTCCTGGATGTTATGCTCCAAACATGCCAATGAGCACATATATTTTCCCTGTAGTTCTCAGGAGAAGGCCAGAAATATGCAACAATCCTACTAGGTAGCAGACTATCCCACAGTACTGGATGCTAGAGATTGCACTCATGTAGAAATGAAGGCACCAAATGGGAAACAGGGTAGGCTCTACATTACGAGAAATGGCTGCCACTCTGTCAACTGCTAATTCATGTGTAATACCAAGGGAATCATCTTGAATGTGTGTCCTGGCAACCCTGGCAGTTACCACAACTCACATATCTGGCACATCTCCCAACTATATCAAGTGTTTGTTGAGGGGATATTCCATGGGGTCATCTACTGGGGGATGCAGGCTATGCAGTGGAACCGTGGCTGATGACACCCATCAGAAATGCACACACATCCATGGAAGAATGCCATAATGAGGCACATGCACAAACCAGAAATGTCATAGACAGTGGCGGCTGGTGACTTCAAATCAAAGGGGGGCTGCAGGAGACAGCTGAATGGGTGGGGTCAATGGGAAGGGGTGTGACCAACTAGAAAAGGGAGGAGCTATGCTGAAAACCACAAAAAACTAACTAAATACACTGCCGTGGGTGCCAAACCGTCATTATGAGAATCCAATCAAGACAAAATGAAGTGTAGAAGAATACAAATATTTCAATGCATTGGCTGCATGACAGCTTACTTAATATCTAGATGGAAACAAAAAGGTTGTGAGGCATGAAAAATAAATTATTTTTTAAAATAAATTAATGGAATGCCAGTCAAAATCAAGCAGCACTCAACTCAAACCACTTCTTGCACTGCAGTTCTAATTATAATTTATATTCAGCTTTATTAAAGTACCAAGTAACATGCTGAAAGTAGAAATCTCTGATGCCCCCACTTGTAAAAATGTTCCTTATCCAAAAAAAGACCTGCTGCCTGACATCTATCTACTTGTTTCATGGGGAAAACATGATCAAAGTAAAAAATGAAAAGCAAACAAGAAATAAGCTCAAGATACATTGTTTAAAAGGATTACTGTACAGGTTATGGACCACACGATTGTTTAGTTTACGGGTAAAGCCTGCAGAGATGACTGGAAGTCTCCAAGTGTAATGAGCTTCTTAAAATAATGTAATCCTGTCCTTTATTACAAATACTGTCATATGCATTTCAATACCCAAGGCTTATACATTAGTTAAGTATTCTCTACATGGCAACAACGGAAAGGCTTTCAATGTTGGCAATTCTTTTAACAATATGCTTATTAAATCTTACTTGCATCTTACAATCTCAGCCAGGCTTACCTGATGGTCATTAAAGTATTGCTACTTAAATACAGAGCAACAGGCACTTTGAGTAATAAGCATAAATCAACAGTACAAAAATATGACAGAAACCAGACCATTCTGCAGAAATCAAGGACAGATGAAAAGCCACTCTAGTACTTGTGTCTACCTTGGATGGGGGGATACCCTGCACATTTACACTGCATAACTACTCCTTGCCTTGCTTTGACACATCCAGAGTCACTACATGGGGGAGTGGGGTGCAACAAGTATGTCACAATTTGAAATGTCTCTGGCTGACTGTGATGACCCTGACACATTTGTCATACCTCTCAACCTCAGAGCAAGAAATCTGTACAAAGCCATACAAAGAAGTGGGACAAAGGCCCAAAAACAAGGACAATTTTTGAAAATATTGCTCTTATAAACTTAGAAAGATAATAGAATAGGTCTTGCATTAGTATGAATTTTCTGAAGGCTATGAAATCTGAAACTCAAATGTCTGTCATTATTTTCTAACTTCAGTCTTTAATGATTTGTCACTAATTTGCCAAAAAAAACCACAAATTTATGAAAAATGGACCAAAAATGTGATGTAAATATATAAAATAGCCACACAATACAGCTGGGAACCTGTCAAAGAAGGGACACTTTAATATTAGTACTGCTAACTTGAGCAGCTGACAAAATAAAAGAATCTACATGCACCACATCCCACAATGCAGAATCCTTCACAAATGCTTTCTACGGACATCTCCAAGAATGCATGGATCATGCAATCCCAAATAAAACCAAGACCCTCTCCACCAAGGGCAGGCATCCTGTCTGGTAGACCCCAGCCATAAACAAATTGTATAACAAAAGAAGGAAGCTACTGCACGACAGAGCAAAATCCCATAAAGAGAAGGCATCTCTGATCAGCACTAGTAGAAAGCTACGTTCTCTCATAAAAACATCCAAGGCCAACTTTGAGAGAAAAATCGCTATGGACACTAAAGATAACCACAAGGCCTTCTTCAGCTATGTTAGAAACCTGGGCGGAAACCCTCAGATATGTTCAGAGTTAGTTCACAATGACAAAAAATACACTGAACCCACAGATATTGCCAACATTCTGGCAGACAGGTTCAGTGCAAATTTCTCCCCTCCCTCACCAACAAAAGAAGAAATACTTATCCCAGCTGACTGTAACCTCCCTGTCATCTCAGATGTCCAGGTGAGAACCGCCCTCAGCAAAGCTAAAAACACAGCATCAATGGGACCCGACGGTATCCCGGGTTGCGTGCTACGTGAACTCCAAGAGGAGCTAAACCCGCACATAAAAATGCTGTTTAACCTTAGCCTTACTACAGGATATGTACCTGAAAACTGGTGTACAGCAACAGTAGTCTCACTCCACAAAGGAGGCACCTCTACTGACCCCGGTAACTACCGCCCCATAAGCTTAACCAGCCTGGTCTGCAAAGCTATGGAAAGAATCATTATGGAACTAATAAACAGAGACATTTGGGACTTACAGACGCTTGATCCCACCCAGTTCGGCTTTGTAAAAGGCAGATCCTGCCTTTTAAACCTGGTTGACTTTTTCGAAACAGTCACTAGAGCCATTGACGAGGGCAGAGCAGTCCATACGGCCTACCTGGACTTGGCTAAAGCTTTCGATACAATACCCCACTCTGGCATCATAGACAAGCTCAACAGCTTAAATGTAAAACCATATGTCACAAGATGGGTGGCAAACTGGCTAAAGTATAGAACCCATAAAGTCAAAATCGCTGGAGCCATGTCAGACTCAAAGCCAGTGACAAGTGGTGTCCCACAGGGCTCTGTCCTGGGAACCCTCTTGTTCGGCATTTATTTTTCAGATGTGAAAGCAAACATGGGAGGGTTGTGGCTGACAAAGTTCGCAGATGACTGCAAACTAGGTGCCATAGTCGATACACCAGCTGACACATACATCCTACAAAAAGGCCTCACTGAAATGTACAACTGGTGCCGGAGTCATGGCCTTAAACTAAATGCCAAAAAATGTATAGTCATCCCCTTTGGGAAAAACAAAGTGCCCACAAATTATCACATAGGCGGTAACCCACTGAGTACAGAAAAAGTAATCAGAGACCTGGGGACCCAAGTAGACAGCGACCTCTCATTTGACACCCACGTTGCCAAAGTGGTTAGAAAGACTTTCTACCTTGCCCACCTTATCATGAAGGGATTCACATCCAGATCAAAGGAGGTCATCGTGCCCCTGTACTCCTCCCTTATCAGGCCCATGATTGAATACAATGCCCCATTTGGTATGTACCTCACCTGGCACTTGCAACAGCTAGAGAGACCCTAAAAGTATCTCACCAAGAGGATCAAGGGTCTCAGACATATGTCATATGCTGCCAGACTAAAGAAACTCCAGCTCTATTCAGTAGCATACCGCCTACTCAGAGGTGATCTGTGCCTGACATACAAGGCCATGTCCAACCAGGAATTGATGGACATGCTCCACCTCAAAAAATCCAAATCCATCAGAACCACGAGAGCTAAAGATTTGAACCTCAGCACAAATATGAATAGGACATGCTGGAGGGACAGATTCATAACTCAGAGGCTTCCCATACTCTGGAACAGAATCCCAGTTTATGTTAGGCAGAGCCCCTCACTGACTCTCTTCAAGAGAAATCTTGACGAGTGGATTGGATATCGTAGGTTTACCCCAGGGGTCATCTCTGTGTCACTACTAGACAGAGGCACAGTAAACTAATTCTATTATGTAAGGGGGTCTTCACTGTGTCACTACTAGACAGAGGCACAGTATTCAAAGTCTATTCTGTTCACTTTTGTACCATTACATGGGGTGGCGAAAGCCACATCACTATGGCTAGGCTTATAAATGCCCCAGGGCAGATAGCCTAGTACCAAACTATGAAACTATGAAACTAAGGGTTAGGAGGGTGGCTTAATGGTTAAGATGTTTGCCTTACAAACACAAGGTGCAGGGTTTGAGTCTCACAAGGGATAATTGACTAGGCTTACAATGGCTTGCAAGGGCAGTTAGCCTAGTACTAACCTACTAACCTAGCCTACTAACCTATTACATTAAAAATGATAAGCTAGTAATATTGCAATAGGAAATGGATGGCAAACAGATAACAGGCTCATAGTTAGTATCTTAACTTTTTCAGTACAGCAGCATTCACCCCGTGTGGGAGTAGAACCAACAACCTTCTGCATCAAAAGCAAGTACACAACAACCTGTTGTGCTATTAACATTGCAAGCTGACGTTCTATAAGCAGCACTAAACTTCTCTTCGCCTGCAGCTCTCAGCTCCTTGTAAATTCGACTCAATACTCAACTGCATCTCAACTTCACAGCACAAGAAATCTGGAAAAAGCCAAATTTATTGGGGGGGGGGGCTCTAAAGGCAAACACCAGGGACACATTAAACATTGCTTGTATAATCTTGGAAAGTTGTAGAAAATGCTGTGTTACCACCATACATTTTACTGCCGAGGTCCCTGTGCAAAAGAGTCAGAGTAACATACCACTACGCCATATCAGCTGCTTTGTGACAGAGAGGAAGACTGAAACTTAAATGGCTATCATTTAATGAATTCAGTTCTCACCATAGCTGTCAACCTCTTAGCACAAAACACCTTGAGAAACCCAGTAATGAGGGAATACAGCCCTCAGACATATTCAGTGAATTCAGTTCTTGCCATAGTTGTCAACCTTAGCACAAATAACTGGACAAAGACAATAATGGGGTAATACAGTCCCAAAAATAAGGACAAATTTCAAATATTAATCTTATAAACTTAGAAAATTGCTAGAATAAAAGGTCGTGTTACTATGTATTTTCTGAAGAATATGAAGTCTGAAATTCAAATACCTGTCAATTTTATTTAACATTTGTTAATCAGGACAATCTGACTTGGAACAAAAAAACAATTTTCAGCAGAGGCCCAGGAAGAAATAATGCAGACTGGGAGTCTTTTTGGGTATCTGGAGAAAAAGGGAGAAACCAGCCGCAGACTGACTGTGATCTCTGTGTGTTCTTAAGGGAAATTGCACTTTCCTGTGTGTGTACTTGTCATCCTCCCATTGTGTACATCCCCCACTGTTGTCAGTAATGAGGATTGAGGCTCCTTGATTGCTGGGCCAGTGCAGGGGCATCACAACTCTAAACATACAGCTAATAATATGATCCAATGTTACAGTTCACTGCAACGTGTATAGTAGTGCCAAAGCAATTCACTTTGTAATGCTCAAGTCAGAAAAAATATCACTGGAGAGTAGCAGCAGGGTTCGAATGTTGTCAAACAACACGCGTTGTTTAACAGTACGTTATTGTTAAGAAGTGCAATCATTGCTATTGTGTGCAGAGATTCATTGCTTTGGTTTTGGCTATTGGTGTCTAAGATCTGTAAAAACAGACAAATTAAAGAACTGTATTTTATTTATTCTTTTGTTGACTGAGTTAGTCCCAGGAGACTCAAAATTGCATTTATACTACAAGGGGAAATTTGGCAAGAGCATAAGGAATCTTCCCTACTCTTTTTGAGGGGTGTTGTGGGACTTTTATATCCACCTACACTACCAGTAACTTAAGCAGATCAGGCTTCAGTTTAAAATCTCACCTGAAGGGCAGCATTGTACTACAGTGTCAGCAATCAATCTACCCGGTATGGGAATAGAACTCACAGCATTGTTGAGTGTGCTACCTGTTGCACCAGTGACACTGTTGCTGATCCTGGAATTAACTTGTTAGGCATGCACCCTGTCCCTGGAACGAGTCTGGGGAAACCCTGGCTGTACTGTTATCAAAAATGATGATTCTCACACGAGAAGCATTTTGAGGAGAGTAAAGCACTCTAGGAAGGGTGTAAATCATTAAAAAAATGACGAAGGCAGAGACAAATGAGTTTCACCTACTGGAATATCATTTTGTTTGGAAAACAATCTATGGGCTATTTTTTGAGCAGGTTATTACATTGATAAATGTATTACTGCTCAGCATCTAGTAATTAGGGTACAAAGCACTGTAGGCCGTGCTGAGAAACTGTCAGAGCAGTTTTAGTTCTGTTGGCACTAATTCATCTTTGAAAGATAAAAATTAAAAAGACAAGTCATGTCATTGTACTGGCAAGTAAAGTAAGTTAAGTTACTGTGTGTGGGTGGTGCAGTCTATTTTGGTGACAAGGTGATTATTAGCAACAAGTTTCCCAAAAGTTTTAATACTTTTTTTGTTAGGGGAATTTAAAATTATTAACATAAAGTGGTTGAAGGATTAGAGACCACATCCCATTACAGCATGCATTTGCACTACTGTCAGTTTAGCACGCATTGCATCATGCTTCATGGTCAAGAAGCATGCAAAGCAAAACCTCTTAACCTAGACGTTGGTTGGGATCCCCAGCTCTTGCCTCCACTTCCCAGAATATCTGTCCCTGCCTCACCCTCACTTGCCTAAACAAGCCTTTCCCCTATTTTACTCTGCATGTTCTTATTCTTGTCTCTTCTGGCTCAATGTTTTTCAGACAGGCCCAGATAGTAATAATCAGTTTGCAGCCTGCTGATGTCAGTTGGATTATCCAGTACTGTTTTCTCATGTGCATTTGTCTGCTGTGGGTGTCACAGTGATGCAGTGGGTAGCACTGTAGCCTTCAGCTTGATTCTCACCTGGGGTACCTTCTGTACTGAAACACAGTCCCTTCTTCTGTCTCTTTCTTTCACACACACACACACACACACACACACACACACACACACACACACACACACACACACACACACAGTCCCTACTTCTGTCTCTTTCTTTCTCACACACACAAACACACACACACACACAGTACCTAATTCTGTCTCTTTCTTTCACTCACACACACACACACACACACACACACACACACACACACACACACACACAGTCCCTTCTTCTGTCTCTTTCTTTCTCTCACAAAACACACACACACACACACACACACACACACACACACACACACTCCAGCGACCGAACAAACAATCCAAACACCTACCTGCCGCCTTTGTCCTGAAGCCCGTGCAGTCAACCGAACACCTACCCGGTAATCCACCGAACAAACACCTACCCAGAAAGCCCACAATCCAAACACCTACCTGCCGCCTTTGTCCTGAAACCCGTGCAGTCGCACACTAACAGTCCCGCCCCGCGAGAGCAGCTCAGTCCTCCTTATTGGCTCTGACTGCGGCTGAAGCAGTCTGGAGCTCCTCTATTCTGTGCGGTTGTCACCGCACAGATTTCTGGTATCTCACAGCTCAGCAATGGAATGCTGGGTACCTGTTAATCCATATCTGGACTGCCGATAAAGGCAGTCTGAGTTCAAATTAATTTTTTGTTTTGCAGATTTTTTTTCTGCTTTTCTAGGTGGGGGGGCTGCAGTCCGGCAGTCCGATAGGATGAGCCGCCCCTGGTCATAGAGCATGTGTTTGGCCTGCTGAATTAATGGCTCCAGTGCCTGGATACATCTGGGGGAGCCCTGCAGTACAATCCATGGATATGTACAGAAATCTTCACAGCATGTGCCATGCTACACAACATAATCCTGCGGAAACAGCTGCAGCAGGTTCAGCAAATGGAAGGTGTACACATCACACCATCATTGCGAAGGTCACCACAGTCACAGGCAGATGAGGAGTTGGGGGGAAGCAGCAGCTGCTGTGGGTGTAAGCAGATGTAGGCATGCTCAGTATGCCCTTGCATATGCTAAGAGACAACCCATAGCGCACTCACTCACTCACCACCTAAGAATCTAAAATCTTCCTCCTACTCACATACATATAGTAACATTGATGCCAGGCAACTCACACAACCTTTTCCTCTCCATTTATTGGGTGTGTCCTGCTTGCATCAGACAGAGTCAGCTCTGGACTAACACCATGGCAACTGCTGCATTTACAAGGTAAGTCCTGAACCTGGAGTGTATTGTTTAATAATATTATGGCATATCCTTGTATTTCATCATTTGTTACAGTAAGTGAGTGAAAAGTGGGAGATTTGTACAACATTACCGTAACATGAACAGCAGAGACTTATTGGACCTATGTATCCACTAGTAAGTATTAGGCCTCAGGCATCAAAGATTCACACATTCATACCTCTCAAAAGTATTGATGATTACTGCATGCCCTCATTTAGCACCATATGTTTGTACTGGAAAATCACGGAAAGTAATAATACACATTGCAGTTTCTGACTTCACGACCCTCACAAGATCATACAGCAGGCAGGATGCAAAACAAGGAGAGTAACAAGAGCAACGTATCCTTGTTTGTGCCATAACAGTAACTCACCTTTGCTTCCTCCCTCTTAACAGGACAGTTGTACCCTTGTATGTGCCATAACAGTAACTCACCTTTGCTCCCCCACAGAAGTGCAGTCTGTGCTTGTTTGTGCCATCCAACCTTCCCTTCAGTTGTTATCAAATGCATATCATATTATTGCCAGTTAATATCCTCATGCATTTTAAAGCCAGTGATATAGCATGGCTTACAGAATGCACGTCTCAGAGTACTGGTCAGATAATTGATGAATGACCAAGAAACACAGAAAGGTAAGAGAGAGCTGTATATTTGCAAGCAATAATCATAACAGGTTGTGTGATTACTAAGTGCACTATGTCCAAATATAATAATAAATATGCTCCTTCATTAATACTAAGCTAACTGCCTTGTGGGCTATTTTAAACCTAGCCAATTAATCCATGTGAGATTTATGTTTGTAAGGCAAATGTCTTGTCCATTATGCTAACCTTCCTTGGGTGGTTTGTGGTTTGATGTCAGTGTACATTCTGTTGCAGTAGGTTGTGAGATGAATGACTTACGTTCTTTGCTGCAAATATGTTTGTGTGGCAAAGAGGGCATCCATCCTGTGTTCTGAAGGGGCTTTGGAGTGAGAGTTGAAATTCAGACCTCTGTAGACATATCACCTGTGTGCTAACATTTTCTACTGTGTATGTCATAGATTGCCTTTATTCATTTCAACTATTTCCCCCTTTTTTATTTTTTTTCTTTGCTTTGCTTTATACTAAATAATACTAAAATTCTCACGAGGAGGTAGAATGTTAATAAAACAAAACCTGGGAATTGTGCACTACTTACTTGCATTTCCAGCCCTGACAGACATATATGTAACACTTTGTAAGTGTAACCCGACACACCCACCTGATTATGTAAGTAATCACAGTTGCCATCCGATAAACACAAACAGTGAGGGAGTGCCTATACGATGTGAACATCCGTACAAGGATCGAACATTTTGGGATTCTGCAATTCTAATGAGTTCAGACCTCACTTGCATCTTCACCATGCTGACAGCCCTGCATCTACATGTTAGCAACCATGTAGCTATGGAAACCAAATGCTGAACACAGAAGGGGAGGTATTACATTTAAAAAATGTTTCTATTTTGAGCTTTTGCCCCCTGTTTATTTTAAGCTTATCCAGGATACCTTGATCTAGCATACCTCTCAACTGTACAGAGTTTGCAGGATGTCCAGTTTTTGCCTCATATTTTTGGTCTGTTCCTCATAAATATGTGTTGTTTGAAAAATCACTGGGATGATCTAAAGATTATAGTCGCTAAATAATGACATGCATTTGGGTTTTAGACTTCATAACCTTTCGAAAATGCATGCTAACACAAATTCTGTTATTCTAGCAACTTTCTAAGTTAATAAGAGCAACCCAGATTTCATGTGCTAAAAGGCTGAGAGGTATGTATACGCTGGTAACTGTTGCTGCTGCAAACTTGTTGTTCTATGAATTTTCTAAGTTTGTAAGAGCAATATTTAAAAAGTGTCCCTATTTCTAGCAGACCCTTCCCCATTATTTATGGCTTTGCCCAGTTGTCTTGCCCTAAGAGGTTGAGAGGTATGGTCTGCATTACTTACAATATATACTGTTCATTTGGGAGCGGGGCAGCTAAGCTGCATTTTGCAAACTTGTGTTTCTATCAATTTTCTAAGTTTGTAAGAGCAGTATTTAAAAAGTGTCCCTATTTCTGGCCATTTGTCCCCCCATTACTGGCTTTTTCTAGAGTTCTTGCTCTAAGAGCTTGAGAGGTATGCCATGTAGACTATTTCCATGGCTGTATTCAAAAAGCTTTTGAATACTGAAAGAACATCAGCACAGAGTCTACATGGTTGCTTACTACCATGTTGAATTGCCCCAGCATGTTACCCAGCTTCATTTGCACGCTATTTGGCTGCTTATGCAGCTGATGATAAATACATGCCCACATATTTAAATGGTGTCTGCAGGGGTGCACACCTCTACATGGCACTTACTGAATTCAAAGTTTTCTGTAGCCGTGTGTGTGTATCACACTGTGATGCAGACACAGTGAAAAAACACTGTGTGTGCTTTATTGAATCCCCCCGTATACTGATTCCATCTTCTAGCCGTGAGCATATAGGCTTTGAATAGTATTTACTTCTTTCTTACTAGGGAGAGTGGAAGCTGTTCTGTCAGCCTGAAACAGGTTTTGACAGACCCCCTACACAGGCCATTCAATATCAGTCTACAAACAGTCTTTGTTCCAGATGAATTGAGGACAGCAACAGCCATCTCTTTGCACAAAGGTAGGGTGTCAGTGGACCCAGGTAGTCATTGACCAATAAACCTAACTGAGCCATCTGTAAGTGTATGGAAAGTATCACTATAGAATTAATAAATAAGAACACGGGCAACCTAAAGTTTCAGCCCAAGCCAGTTCACTTTCTTTAAGGGCATTGCTGGTCTACTTAACCCAGTCAGCTTCTTCTAGAATGTTACTGAAGCAATGTATGAAGGCAAATCAGTACACAGCACATATCTAAACTTTGCAGATGAATTTAATTCCATCCTATATTAAGGCATATTGTAGATAAGCTTACCCAGCTTCATGTTAATCCATATGCAACTCACTGTATCCCATACTGGTCTACAGATAGAACCCAGGAAATTAAGGTCTGGGGGGCACCTACCTCCTCCACAAGACCTGTCACTTATAATGTACCCCATGTTTCAGTTCTTGGACTACCTCTCTTTGGTATTTACTTCTCAGAGGCAAAAACAAATATTAAGGGTTTATGGCTGACCAAGTCTGTAGATGACTGTAAACTTGATGCCATGATAAACTCCCCAGAGGACACCAAGATCCTCCAAGAGGGCTTTTTCGAAACAAATAGCTGATGTGAAAACCATGAAGTAAAACGAAATGCCAATAAATATATAATAGTATCCTTCAGGAAGCATGGATTTCCTGGTAACTGTCACACTGACAGCACACCTTTAAAAGTTCAGAAGCTATGTCATCATGTATCCTTTAATGTAAGGACGTCCTTTTCCATTGTGCAGCTTATATCTAAAAATATAGTGTCCAGGTCCAGTGTGTAATCATTCCACTGTACTTGGCACTCATTAGGCCAATCATTAAGAATAATGCCCCTTTTGGTATGTACCCTTCCATACACTTGTCATAACTGAACAACTACACTGGTTTTTCATTAAAAAACTGAGGACCTAAATCATAAAAAACTATTTAGATCATCTCAAAGCCTTGATCTTTTTCTCAGCTACTGAGAGGCAACCTCTGCCTTGCATATAATGCTTCAACAGAGGCTGTTATGTTAGACTTATTGCACATTTGTGACTCCAATGGTGTAATAAAAATCCACTCATGGGATCTCAATCTCTTTTGCAAAATAAATAGAAACATGTTGGAAGAATAGGTCTCCATCACAGAGAATATCACTTCTTTGGAACTGTCTTCCACCTGACATAAAGCAAAGTACTTTTTAGTCCATTCAAATGTAATTTGGATATACGGATGGAAAATGACAAATTCACCCCTAGTTTAGCACTCTATCCCCATGGATGGGAAAACATGTAAATGTCCCAATATATCTTTGGTCAGCCCATCAGACTCATGAGCAATGTATGAAATGTACATTACAATTGCTGTATGACTTTATGACATTCAAAGTAGTTGCACTGAAGTTAAGAAGTTTATATCCAGTGTAAGGCTGTGCTACTTAAAATGTACATGAATGAAGACACATTAGTGTTATAGAGCCTGTTGTACCAGTTATTATAGAGTGCCAAAGATAGATAACAGCCCGTCAGCCTCATCAGTGAGACTCATTGTTTCTGGTGATGGTTGGCTCACAGAACCTATTTTCTTATTTGTTGAAAAGAAACAGAGACATCATTTCAACAATGCTAAGAACGTAGTTAAAGAAACTATGTTTTTAAAATAAATTATGACTGTGGAGTTCTTAGACTAACCCTGTAGCTTATTTTTCTGTGACAATTGACATTCAGTCTCATTTTACTATAATATCTAATGGGTATGAGGTGGGAGCCATTAGGTATTTTTAACTGATTTTAACAGTCATTCAAACGCATGACCCAAAATGCTGTGTACATTGATTGAGTTGGTTCATGAGTTTGTGTGTTTGCTCTGATGGTCAATTTTACCCTCAGCAGACAGAGGTAGCCATAGGCATGGCCGTCCTCAGTACTTACACTGACCTTACATTATCAAGGTAGACTATATATTGTGTATAGAGAACATCAGTTTAGCCATTATGTGTTATTCTGCATACATTTTGTGGATGACATATTTTATTTTGGGGAAGCAACATACAATCCCTAATGGAATGTGTTAATTTCTGGAATTACAGTACAGTGTTTTTAAGGATTAAGGGTAAACATTTAGTTTAGAGGAGGCTTATGGTTCAGGTTGCTGAGATACTACTCTAACCCAATTAAAATGAACATTAAGCTTTAGACACAACATTTGAAATAAAATTCCTTAACACCTACAGCTGTCTGCAAAATGAGATTCATTTATGTGCAGTTTGGACAATCAGATGGGCAGTTATCTGTTTAATAACTCTTTCAATTTATTTATCATTTATTTACTGGGAAAGTCTGACCTGGAACAAAGCCAATTTTCAGCAGAGGCCTGGGTAGAAACACTCCAGATGCATGTTTTTGTAATGTGGGAGGAAACCCACACAACCACAGGGAGGACATGCAGACTCTGCACAGAAGGCACTCTAGCCAAGAATTGAGGCAGAGAACCTCTTGCTGTGAGGCAACAACACAACTTCTGTTCCACTGCACCATCCAATGAGTCTGTGTTCCTTGATAGCCTTTGCGCTTCAACACAATGTAGAGACACTCATTTTTCTTTGAAAGAAAATAAGAATGAATTTCTTTCTATACTCATGATTTTTTTGTTCAGACCATCATTAAATCAAAATGTTGTAAAAAGCTGTAAGATGCACAACAAAGCATTTAGAACCCTATGATTAGCAGCCCCATTCTCCTGACTTAATGCAATTAACATCCTCCAGAGTTGTGGATCTTGACCATTTAGGATATGTTAAAAGCATGGCAGGAATCTAACAAGTATAAAAAGAAGTAATCTGTATGGATGGTGCAGGGTCAGAATAAGGGGAATACAGGAGAAAAGCTCTGAGGAAGTACCGGGGGGACTAGTGTGTAATGGGGAGCCCACAGAGTCTTTTGTCTAAGGCTCCATTTCATGTTATGGGTGACCTTATTGATTGTATTCAGACATGTGAGGTCTTTACAACAGCTATAATGAGTGGATTCATACTGAGGCAGTCTGTGGATGAAAATGAATAACCGCATCTATTGTTTGATCATATCTTTCAACTGTCCAGAATTTTGCAGAATGTCCAGATTTTTGTCTCATATTTTTGGTCTATTTCTTTTATAATTTGGGGTTCTCTAACAAATCATTAGGGATTGAAGTCAGTAAATAATTACAGACTTTTGAATTCCAAACGTCACATCCCTCAGAAAATGCATGGTAATGCAAAACGTGTTATTCTAGCAACTTTCTAAGTCTCTAAGATTGATATTTAAACTCTGCCACTCATGTTGGACCCTTCCACCCATTAGTTTTGTCTTTGTCCAGAATTCCTGTGCTAAGTGGTTGAGAGGTATGCCAGCTTTTCAATTGCTTCCTGCAGCAGCCCCCCACACACACACACACACTTTGAAGTCACCAGATGCTTTTGATTCAAACTGATTTATAAATTATTTGGATGCTACTATTGCAGGTTATTCTGAAAGGAAACTCTAGACTTTTATATCTACCTATCTACACACACATACGTGTATTATACATATATATAAACAACTGATGACATGCAACATATACTTGTAATGAAGTAACATGCACCCCATGTACGTTGTAAAAGTACAGCATTATAGTGTCTAGTTTGACCACTGATGAGTCATTATGTATGTCAACTATGTCTACCAATTTTATCCATCATGGTTACTTGGAGTCTGAAGTGAGATCTGCTGCTAATAATGTGACTGAGCAAAGGATGGATGTTATGAAACCTTAGTTATACAAATAAGTGGTGCAAAGAGAAGTAGCTACTGATTTTGGACCTCACTTGTGCCTGCCAATGGTCTACAGTGATTAGTGTACTACCCATGCAAAGAAACTAAAACAAAACAAATTAAAATAAACTCTACAGTGCATTTCTACAATATATAGTAGGAATATAATGGAGTATGTTGATATATTTATGAAAAATTGGCATTCTCCAGCTACACCACCTCTTTAACTATCATTGTTGGTGATACATTAAAATTTATATTTAAGAATAAGAAAAATATCAAACAGCTGTGCTACCTGCAATTAATGCAACAAGCCACTCACCAGGCTAATCCATACCAAGAGAATTTGTCTATGTATAAACAGTTTTTTCCCCTGAAAGCTTCAGAACCTGTGTATATTTACCTTACAAAACATATAACTGCAAAAGAAAAAAAAATGTACCTCTATGATTGTCTACTGCAAGAAATGTTAATCACTAGCATGATGTCCTGTTGTGTATATATGTTATATGTATGTATGTTAATCACTAGCATGTTGTCCTGATGTGTACATATGCCATATGTATGTATGTTAATCACTAACATGATGTCCTGTTGTGTGTATATATATGCTATATGTATGTTTGTTAATCACTAGCGTGTTGTCCTGATGTGTATATATGTTATATGTATGTATGTTAATCAATAGCATGATGTCCTGTTGTGTATATATGTTATATGTATGTATGTTAATCACTAGCATGTTGTCTTGCTGTGTATATATGTTATATGTATGTATGTTAATCACTAGCATGATGCCCTGTTGTGTATATATGTTATATGTATGTATGTTAATCACTAGCATGTTGTCCTGATGTGTATATATGTTATATGTATGTATGTTAATCAGTAGCATGTTGTCCTGATGTGTATATATGCTATATGTATGTTTGTTAATCACTAGCATGTTGTCCTGATGTGTATATATGTTATATGTATGCATGTTAATCACTAGCATGATGTCCTCTTGTGTATATATGTTCACTAGCATGATGTCCTGTTGTGTATATATGCTATATGTATGTATGTTAATCACTAGCATGATGTCCTGTTGTGTATATATGTTATATGTATGTATGTTAATCACTAGCATGTTGTCCTGATGTGTGTATATATGTTATATGTATGTATGTTAATCACTAGCATGTTGTCCTGATGTGTATATATGTTATATGTATGCATGTTAATCACTAGCATGATGTCCTGTTGTGTATATATGTTATATGCATGTATGTTAATCACTAGCATGTTGTCCTGATGTGTATATATGTTATATGTATGTATGTTAATCACTAGCATGTTGTCCTGATGTGTATATATGCTATATGTATGTTTGTTAATCACTAGCATGTTGTCCTGATGTGTATATATGTTATATGTATGTATGTTAATCGCTAGCATGATGTCCTGTTGTGTATATTTGTTATTTGTATGTATGTTAATCACTAGCATGATGTCCTGTTGTGTATATATGTCATATGTATGTATGTTCTACTTCTTTTTACTCTCATGTAATGTATTGTAATGTGGAGCTTTTCACCCCAGGCCTCCACTGAAAATGGACCAGTGTCCAGTCAGACTTTCCCGGTAAACATATATATATACTCCAGAAGTATTTGATCACTGTGTGACATGAAGGCAGATCAAAATGCAGCTATAGATACAGATTGTGAAAGCATGAACATGATATGTTGGGCTACATGCAAACTTTGTTCATCATTTTATATAGGTAAATCAAATGGAATGCAGATCAAGCTGCTGAGAATTTGAATGACATAAATGACAATAGCATGCGCTGGATGTTCTTCGTGTTTCACTGTTGCAGTCATTACATTTGGGTAATCTGCTGGCAGGTTGCCTTCAGTCGGCCTGATTAACAAAGTCTTGGGACCTACGCCGGTTGCTGTCCCTTCTTCCAAGACGTCAGGTCGTCAAAGGTATAAAACATGCGGCCGACGCCATTACATCAGTCTTTCTTGCTCTGCGGTGCCTGAAGCAGAAGCAGTTTGCAAGTGCCGGTTGGCTGACTCCTGAAATTTTCATTTTCGAGTTTCAGAACCGAAGTCTTCAACTTAAAGCTAAGTACCCTGTTGGGGAAACTTTTTCTTGCTCCTTACCGATGTCAGTAAATGTTAATAATTGCATTACTTGTGGAAAGCAAATACCTCATAAAGATTTTCATTTGTACTGTATTCCTTGCCTAGGCCCTGACCACGACATACCTATCTGTCGGTTTTGTGCTTTATTTAATCAGTGCACTATCCATCGTCGGTACATCTTTGCCTCTAAATATTTCAGTTCTTGGTTTAATTATCCAGAAATGTCATCAGTTAGCCATCCGACTACCTGGATTTTGAAAAAATGCAAAGATAAAGACAGAGACAGGTCGCTGAGGTCCAAAACTGCCGACGACGCTTCTCCTAAGCCAGTCACAAGTTCGCCGATACTCAGTGAGGCACTTTCGCAGCCCCTGATACCCGCTACTTTTGATTCGCAGGCCTCTACTGAGACCCATTTGGAGTCTGGTATGCCGCGACATGCTTCACCTATGGAACCCACGGATGTCTCTACCTTGAATGGGTCCGGAGTCGCTGTGCTTCTGAGGTTGTACTCAGGCCTACAGACTTGCATATTAAACTAAATCCACCTTCAATACTAAGGCCTAAATCTCGATCTATGTCTAAAAAACCGACACCCAGGCCACATGTTCAGGCCCCTATACCTAAAAAACAAATGATCAAAATGGCTGAAGATCTGATTACCCTAATTAGGAGTAGCCAACCCCCCTTCTAAGAGGCCTAGGGCTGAGGTTGACTATCAATCTTCTAATCAGGACTCTGTTTCTTCTTGCTCTTCTAATGATATGGATTTGTCCATACCTACTTATGAGGATTCTGATGCAGAGGATTCCATTCCCTCTGCCCCCCCCGAGGACTTTTCTTTTGGGGAAACTTTACATACTTTAAGGGAGCATTTCCACTGGGAAAGTCAGGAATTTTCTTAATCTAAAAAAAGGCTTAGGGATTTCCTTCTGCTACCTCAGCATGGCTGTACCTCCTGTTCTACACATTGTTGATGATGTGTTTTCGGAATCCAGTATGGCCCCTGATTCCCTGCCACCAGCTCCTAGTAAACCTGACAGATACTACAGGGTTCCTGAGTCCCACAAGTTCCTTTTTAAAAATCCTGTTGCAGACCCAGAAACCATTTCTCAAGGGCCCAAGGGCATTAAGGCTTCTACTGCTAAAAATCCTACTCCTTCTGATAGAGACTCCAGAGCGCTGGATAGATGGGGCATATTATTGGACTGCTTAAAAAGAAAATGATGTTGATTTCTGACTGTGTAGAAAACAAAGATTTACAGGATTTATTGCATTCTGCTGAACAAGTTGGAAAACATACTTTGCAATGTGGTTTTGATTCTTTAGAGGCCTCCTGCAGGGCTGCTGTTACTGGGTCTGTGCGTAGAAGGCATGCTTGGCTTAAGGAGCAATCTCTGCCTGATCATGTTAAAGCAAAATTGTTGGATGCTCCTTTAAATCAGGACTGCCTGTTTGGCAATAAGGCTGAAAAAGTTCTAAAAAAGATGGAAGATAAAGCTAAATCTATGCAAACTGTAAAAGATTTCATACAAGTGCAGCCTCCAATATTTAATAGACACTGGCCTACTAAGAACTGGTCCTTTCCAGCTCCTTCCAGATTCTCTCAAGCCAAGCCCAGACACTCCAAAACCACCAGGTTTCAGTCCCAAGGGATTCTCAGAACTAAGTAATGGGGGGCCTCCACTTCCAAATCTGGAAATGACAAGACTCCCCCATGGTAAACAATCTCAATGACTTTCCTTTAATATTACCAAGCACTTACCTTTTAGATGCCCCTTTGGGGGGAAAAATTGCTCATCATGCCAAAAACTGGGAACTCATAACCCAGGACAAATGGGTTTTAAATATAGTGTCCCATTTCCACACATTGCCAACACCAAAAGGGTGGCTGGACCTGCCTCCAAATCAGTGGGCAGAGGCTCAAAAACAAGTACTTTCCCTCTTAAGCATGGGGGCTATTCAACCGGTACCAGAAGAGGAAAAGGGGCAAGGTTTCTATTCCAGGCTTTTTCTGGTACCCAGAAAAGACAAATCATGGCATCCAATTCTGGCTCTGTCTACACTAAACACCTTTCTGGACATTCCAAAATTCAAGATGCTGACTCTTCACCAGTTACTTCCTATGCTAGGCAAAGATGCCTGGTTGGTAACTCTAGATTTAAAGAAGCATACCTGCACATCCCAATCAGGGAATCTTGCAGAAGATACCAACGCTTCAAAGCAGGCTATTTACATTATCAGTTCTCTGCACTGCCCTTTGGCTTGTCTACTGTACCCATGGTATTCACAAAGTGTCTGGCTCCAGTAATTGCATTTTGCAGCAATTGCAGGCAAAGAAATATTCAAATATATCCATACCTGGACGATTGTCTAATTCAGGCAGAAAACCAGGGCCTACTTCTAAATCATCTGGCATTTGTAAAAAAGGTTCTAACTTGTCTGGGGTACACCATAAATGAAAATAAATCTCAACTGGTACCCTGGTTAGACAAAACAGGTGTTACATAGTAACTTAGCATGCATGGCAGGTAAAAATAGAACAAATAAGATGACCCCCCCCCCTTTTGGATGAATTTTTTTTTTCTTTTTTAAACCAAACACTGCAAGAAGAAAAAAAGTATTCAGAAGAATGTAGGGGATTCCCAAATCAAAGTTATGACTAAGGCACAGGAGAACAGACTAGTTATAAACAGAATAGGGTGAATTAGTTGAGGGGCAGTAGCTCATAAATAGTTTTTCCTGGGTAAATAGGTCCAACTTAGAATGCAGGGGTCTTAAAGTGGCTATAAAGTGAGTAGTAAATGGAGCTATAGCTTAGGATACCAGGAGGAGAAAACATCTTAGTCAGGGTTAGTACAGGGACATAGCCAGTGGGTTGTAAGGTATAATTTGAGTTTCTTTTTAATTAGTGTAGTTGAAGAAGAGATGTGAGTTCACTGGGAAGTAGGTTCCAGGTTTTACCCACAGTGTTAGGGAAAAGGGAATCTCCTGCTTTATTGTTGGATTGTTGTCTAGATGCCAGTAGTTTATTTCATGAAAAGAAAAAAAACTGTCATGCAAAATTAAAACTAACTTAAAAGTAATACAAAATTGTGCCCACAAGGTGGCAGCATAGCTTTTTAAACTTGCCTTATGCTGCGTAGCTTTTTCCAATGCTTTATCCTTAATATTTTCTGTTCCATCTGTGTTCAGTCCTGTGAGGTTTAATATGCTTCTTCCCTACTACATAGCTTAGACCAATGTTTTTGGTAGAACAGTGCAAAATCTATGCATGCCCTTCTCTTCAATTAGTATGATACCCAAGAGGGTGTAGGTGGGTTCCCTGTATGTAAACTGTTGCTGTTTTTACGAAGTATGAATAAGGTTTAAAAGACAACCTTCACTTTTCTTTGTCCCCACAGCCATGTGGTCTTAGCCATGAATTAAAAATAAAAATAAAGATGCTCCAGTAGACCCTAGTGTAGCTGAGTATGATAACAATGAATCTTGCCAAAAAATGCAGTATTCCAGGTTAGAAAAACAATGGCGAAACATAACTTCCCTCTGTTTCATGGGGCCAGGCATGTCTGAGAAAAAAGCACTAACCTTATTCCACATGACTCAGGTTCTGCTAATGCCTCGGGCACTGGAGAATCCATGATGGGTGTATGTGCACAACTAATTCCATTTTGCCCATCTTGGACAGGGGGTGAGAGATATGGCTTACTGTATTGGTGACACATTTAGAATTGCAGGTATCTCACCTGCTGCAAGCAACCAAGGATGCCAGTGTTGCATAGTGGTGTGCCATTTAGCTAGGAGATTATACATGCATGGTAGCAAACGTGAACCTTCAGAGCATGAACTGTGAAATGCACACTTTGCCAAGGGGGTGATGGATAAGACAGGCCACAGAATTGGCAAAGTGGCCTGTTCCTTAACACGACTCTCTCTTCCACTGGGGAATGAATAAGCTAGACTAGAGGGTGGCACCATTGTGTAGACCCCCCCTCAAGAAAATGCCATTTAGGTGAAATTAATGTAAACATTAATACACATAACACATGCACAGATGAAGGCACATAAAGCAAACAGACTAGTAGATAAGTAGTCCTTTACCTGCATTTTCTTAACTCATAGATAAGGTGAAGAAACCTGTTTGGAGATATTAAATTACTTTTTTACTAGACTAATGACATAACTAGTCCTACTGAATCAAATCTGCGACACATAGGGTATTTGCTCAGTGGCAGGATGCAGCACAAATTAGTTTTTTAATACAATAACTTAAGAGCAACAGTGACATTTCCTGTACACCGATATGTTAGATAGGTTGTTAAAATGTAGCATGTACTGTAACAGAACAATAACAAATAATATATTTAATAACATACAGCAATATTTCTGTCATCTCCATAAGTAGACCAGAGTTTCTGGGGGTGTGGAGTGAACAGGAGTGGAAGTCCGGATGGAAGCAAATGTTGATGAGGGTGGATTAAAAAATATGGATACTTATGTGTTCATCTAGATTTCTTATTAAACATTACTTACCTGCAGTGTTGTATAGTTAGGGAACATTTTGTTCAAGACTCTGAGAGTCGTGAGATACAATCTTCAAAATGGAAGAAAATACTTTTATTTAAATTCTGCTTAAGTATTTTAAATTGCATTTATAGTGACGTGTGGTAATATGTTTTTGTACTTCTCTGATTTTAGTCCATGTTTTAGCCACAAAACTTACCTATTTGCATTTTTTGAATTTGTTCTGGGACTTTGGTCTTGTAGCTTTACTTGCAGTAATGTGAAGATTGAGTACTACTAAAAGATTTTAGCATTGTTTATATGGTATACTGCAGTTCTATATCCATAAGTAGAATTACTAACTCAGAATAATCTTAAGGTGTCACTGCTCAATGCCAGGAGTCTAAAAAGGGAATTCCACTCCCTGTAAACTCATCCAACCCTGGGGAATACAGAGATTTGTGCAATTACTGAGGCTTGGTTTACAGCTGCAGACAGCATCACTGACTTCCACACATTTAGACCAGCTACTGCACAGATGGGGTCTAAAGGCAGAGGAGTCTCAATTTATATCAAACACACCTCAAGGCTGGTCAAACAGTATGACACACATGATTTTCTCCATGTCCAACTTATCATAAGCCCAATACTATATCTTTCTAAGCTATAGGTCCCCTTCCCTTATCCAGAAAGCCCAATGCACTTGAATGAACTGGAAGCATTCCCTATTCAACTCCTTGGAATCACAATCGATGATCAACTAAAATTCGACCTCCACATAAACAACTGTATCAAGAATACTCACCTTAAATTAGGTCCACTTTATAGAAATAAAAGATTTCTCACCCTGGAAGCTAGAATAGCCCTCACTCATGCCTACCTTCTTCCCTGCCTAACATATTGCTCATAAATCCTTACTAAACTTAACTCCTCTCTCCTCACTAGACTTGAGGCCACATACCACAAAGTAGCGAGATTTACAACTCAACTATCCTATAGATCTCACCACTGTCTTTCTCTAAGATATTTAAACTGGCTTGAGTTGCCCCACCTACTCCTTCTCTTCCAGCTCCAAACCATACATGCAATTCTCTACCAGCCATCTTTCTGTCCAGCCTTACACACCATCATCTCTCACTATACTCCTTCAAGAAGCCTCCACAGCTCTTCCCAAGATTTCTTGAAAATCTATAAGCCAAAATCTAAAGCAGGGTGTTGCCTGTACAGTTACCATACCTCTATCGAATGAAACAAACTTCCCCTCGAATTTCGAACACTCACACATCCCAAACAATTTAAACTAACTCTAAAAGAATATTTCAACAGGAAATGGATCTGCCAATGCTCTAACCCACCTTGAAAACCCTCTACTTCACTCCACTAATCAATAGCTTTCCCCTCTCTCTGAAACTTTTATTGCATCCTGTTTGATTTAATTGTAAAATTAACATTCTACTCCTATGTTGCTCTTTTATACTAACTACTACTTTTAAAAATGCTCTGACTATAATCTATCTGTTTTTTACATTTTTCTATATATAATACTAGTATTTATGACAAAATGTAATCTGTATATTCTCAAAAATACTCTTGTAGTCTGCTAGCTGATTGCCTTATTCCACCTGTATAATACCTGTAATAATGACAAAATGTTATATCTATTTACTGGAGCTTTTCTCCCTGGGTCTCTACTGAAAAAGGGCTTCGGCTCCATCAGACATTCCTGGTCAACAAATGTAAAATAAATAAATAAATAATATAAATAATAAAAATTTCCTCATCAGTTTCAACAAGCAACTCAAAACTAATCAGGTCCACCAAAGCCAAATTTGAGATAAAAATAGCCTCCCAAGCCAAAGACAACCATAAAACTTTCTTCCATTATGTCTACAATTTCAAAGGCAACATTTAACAATCTGCTGAGCCAAAAGTGAAAGTCACCACCTATACAGAGCCAGAGGAAATAGCAAATTTAATTGACTGATGAATTTACTTCCAGTTTTTCCCTATCACCACCAGTCATCCCTCAGCATTTCTCCACCAACAACAAGTAGGGAGCAGGTCTTTACTGTGCTCTCTAAGGCTAAGAACACGGATTCAATGGGCCATGATCATATCCCAGGATGTCTCACGAATAGCATGAAACATGGCCTGCCAGACCCACTAGAATCTCTATTTAACCATAGCCTCCAGACAGGCTTTATGCCGAATCGGTCAGGGATCTTTGAATGCATGTTGAAAGGACACATGACCTTTGACCCCTATGTATTTACTGTGGTGAGAAAATCATTCTGTGTTGCACACTTATAAGTAAGAGCATGGGTCCAGGTCAAAGGAGGTCATTGTTCTGTTGTAGTCACTTATCAAGTACAGTTCATACTTTGGCATGGACTTGACCAGTCATTTGCAACAACTTGTCCTTGATAGACAGGGGCAGTCTATGAATGCTTGATGTGTAAAAGCCTATAGTGTAACCGTAAAATTCCTTGGGGTATTGACATGTCAGCAATATTTTAAGTTTGGGGTAAGCTTGGCTAGGCTTAAAATAGCTCTTGGGTCGATAACCAAGACATACGGACCTATGAGCTCATGAAAAGTAGAATTAGTGTTGTTTTATAATCATTTTAGAGCAGTAATGCTTAGAGTATAGTTGGACACCCATGGTCCAAGAGAAGTGCTATGCCAGTAATATGGCTATCTAGGGTGAGATGCTTTGGCAATATTAAGTCAACTGGGAACATTTTCTGTAATTTGGTGATGGTGATATGGACTGGCACATTGCTAAGCAGGCCAGTTCCTGGTGCTATGGCAGTTATTTGGTTCACATGGCACACTTAAAACCAACAAAGGCATCTAATGACATCCACTGTGCTGACATTGTTGAGAAAACTGGTGAATATAAATATCAATCCATATGTGGCCAGGTGGATAGCATATTTGTTTCTGGATGGAATGCATATAATTAGAGTTGCAGTTGCAACCTTGATAAGTAAGGCTTGCTGCTGGTATCTCTTCTATTTGAAATTTTATTCTATGATCTATAAGCCAGTAAAGCTGCTCTATGATTAACAATATTTACTGAAGTCTGTAAACTGGGGGTCAGTATTCAAAAACAGACCGAAGTACTGGTACTCCAAGATGGAATGGACTATGCAAACAACTGGAGCAAGGCCATTTCATTAATTAATTTATTAATTAATTAATTAACTAATTTATTTATTTAACTTTTGTTGAACAAGTTAGTCCTACAAGACTAGTAGCCTGTTCAAGGGAGACCAGAGGTGGTAGGAGAAATTTGGTCAGGACATCAGGCAACTTCCCCTACTCTTTTTAATAGGTGCTGAGGGGTCTTTTACATCCACCTGACCTACCGTCAACTCAAGCAGATGGGACCTCAGTTTAATGACTCATCTGAAGGGCAAAGTGTCAAAATGTCTGCTGTGGTGCTTGCAAGTAGTACAGAGCTCTCCAGATTGTGTAAACCAGACAGGTATGAGGTTTGATACCTGTCACTAGACGGGTATGAGGTTTGATACCTGTCACTAGACGGGTATGAGGTTTGATACCTGTCACTAGACAACGTATAGTTATGTGTCTGATCTTTGTTGATGCCTCCATTTCCCTTGCAGATGTTGTATTTAAATGTGTACACAGCTCCCTTACAACAATTTTGTGGGGGAAGTTAGGTACAATGGTTAAGGTCTTTACCTCACAAATGCAGGGTACAAGGTTTGATTCTGACCTCTGTTTTTTGCTAGACTTGTAATAGTCTGCAGAGTGATAGCCTAGTATTTACCTAAGAAAGAAGGCAGACCCTGAATGAAAAACATGTACTGTTGTCCACTTTGGTAAAATAATTCATTTCTCTTCATACCACATAGATGACTCACCCTTTATGAATGGTGGGTAAGAGCCAGGTACTCTTGTGGCTGACTCTCTGTCTATTGATCATCAACTCTCCACTGTAGTAAGAAAATCATTCTGTCTATCCCAAATAATAACTAAAGATAACTCATGCAGAACCAAAGCAGCCTTACTTCTACTATACTCATGTCTTAGCTATCCCATTGTTGAATATGATGCACCCTTTGCCATGTATTATCAAAACACATCATTCAGCTAGAGAGACTCCACTCAGAGGTTCTCAACCAAAAAATTTACAGGTCTCAGGCCCCTTACTTGTCCAGACTGACTACCCACTCTCTGTTTTCTTTCATAGCTTCTTAGCGTGTTGGTAATTACTAGGTTAGCTGCCCTTGCAGGCCATTTTAACCATAGGCAATTTTCCTTTTGTGTTTGAAATAACCTATCCCATTTAAGTATAGATTGGCCTTAACCATTCCACAGTGAATAATTATATATTACCCTAATGAGAAGAGCTGGGTGTATGCCATAGACAATTTTGAGTAGACCCATGAATGGGATAAAGCATTTAGGAGGTGCGTCTCTTCATTAGTAGTACAGAGGGATGTCCTGCAGCACATTTTGTTTCCCATCCATAGATCTAAATTGTACTTGAAAATGGACAGGGATGAACTTTGTTTTATGTGGATGGAGGGTCTATTCCATAGCAGCTGTATCCTCTGTGAAATATGCCTGCCCTTCCAAACCACTCTATTGTTGTTGCAGAACAGGTTTACATCCTTAGACTGAGTGTTTATGATGTAATTTGACTTGCCGATATGCAGTAAATTCATAAGTAATAGGTCAGAGAATGTCTTGTATGCCAGATAAGATCATCTCTTAGCAGTCTGTTGGATACTGAGTGTAGTGACAAAGCTTTGAATTGGTCCAGTCGGATATGTCGTTTAGGCCTTCTGCCTTTTTAGTAAGGTATTTCTGTGGGAGTTCCAGTTGTTCCATGTGTTTGGACAGATAAGAAAGACAGTGGCATCCCTAGATCTAGACACAATCCCTTTGTCTATAAGCTGTGCTATATAGAAAGACTTTCTTACAACAATAGGCACATGTTGGTGAAAAGTTTGGTCACTGCCCACATAACTGAGTCAACTCTTAGAGATGTATTGTCAGTTTGGTAGTTCCACAGGAGGATAGATGACTTCCCAAAGGACACAATAATGCATTTTTGGCATTTAGTTTCAGATCATGATTTTGACACCAGTTGTTTATTTGACACAAATCTTCCTACAAGACATCCAAGTCATTTGGCACATCAGTGACTACTCCTAGATTGCAGTCATCTGCAAAGTTAATCATCCAGATCCCTTTTGCATTGGTTTTTACTTCCGAAAAGTAGATGCCAAACAGGAGAGGTCCCAGCACAGAACCTTGGGGGACTCCACTGGTGACGGATCACTTTGCGGCGGCAGCTTCCTCTATTTTGATTATTTCCTTTCTATCTGTGAATCAGGTAGCAATCCAGCAGCGTGACATTGGGATTTATTTCCAGTTTATTTAGCTTTTCTTCTATGCCGGAGTGGGGAATTGTGTCAAGAGCTTTGGCCAGGTCAAGATATGTGGTGAGTAGTGTTTTGCATTCACTCTTTGCTTTGGTGACTTTTCAAAAAAATCCACCAGGTTGAGTAAGCATGAGCAGCCCTTGATTAATCCAAACTGAGATGGGTCCAGTGTTTGAAGGTTCTATATGTCCTGCTTGATTAATTCCATGATAATTCTTTCCATGGTTTTGCATATGAGGCTGGTCAGAATTAAGAGTCTGTAATTGTCTTATTCTGTGGAAGGTCCTCCCTTATGCTCGGGAATGATTGTAGCTGTTTTTCATTCACTTGGTACAAAACCTGTATGGTGGCTAAGATTCAGCAGTGTTGTTAGGGAGTGTGGCTATTGTGCTTCATGGAATTTGGGATGCATCAAGTGATACTGCCAGGACCCATTGATGCAATATTTTTAGCTTTTGATAGTACTTTTGGGACCTGGTCTAATGTGATAGCTGAAGGTAAGTCAGTCTGAGGTATATCATGAGGGACAGATGGGGGGAGGGGGGAAGTTAGAGGTAAATTTATCACCAGTAGGTTAGCTATATCTTCAGCCTCAGTGTAGGTATCATCATTCACAATCAGCTCAGCAAAACACCGTGTTGTGCTTTTGAAATTACAAACATAAGTAAAATATAGCTATTTTAGCCTCAAACTTGGCTTTGGTGGATTTTATTAAGCTCCTGGGTTGTTTGTCTCTGTTTTAATAACAAGGCCTACAACATTCTTGGAATTGATTTTCTTACTTTTGGTCAAAATTATTTTCCTTTTATTATAAAACTTTTTGATATTATGGTTTCACTATGTGGGTTTGTTTCTGGGTTTGCCCTTCGCTTGTTCCTATGGAGTACATCTGCATCTATGCAGCTGTTTACATGCTAGTATAGTGGGGTGTTGGCATATATTTCTGTATATTCAGTGGAGTTAACTGAGTTTTGTAGGGGTTTAAAGTTTGTCAATGTATCACTTAGGACTAGGTAGTTTGTCTTAAAGAAATTTCTAAAGTACCCTTGGTGGAAGGGATATCTGGTTTCAGTTTTATTTCGAGGGAGACTGCTTTATGGTCAGACCTAGCAAGTGATGAAGATATGCATGGGATGGTGAAAGATGCTCCAATATTAGTAAGGACAGGGTTCAGGATTCCCCTAGTGGGTACTCTGACTAATTGTTCTGGGGCATTTGGAATGACAAGGTCTAGGAATCTCTGTGCTTGTGCACTAGTGCTGGTGTAGGTTTCTCTGTCTATAGGTGGATAGTTTAGATCACCTAGGAGCATGGTATTGGGTTTAATACAGAGTAATTATAATTCCTGCAAGTAGGTGTTGTGGCTTTTATTGTCAAAAAGGGAGTTTTATAGCTACCTAATATATGGTACAAGACCTTTCTGATGGTTATTTGGACATGAAGGTTTAGTGGATCATGCTGCTTTTCCAGCCTTGATGTGAGTCTCCTGTGGATGTAGTCTGGAATAACTCCACCTTTTTTTTCCTGTGGGGAAGGCATTATAGCCCTGCACAGCCAGACTGCTCTTTGCTGTTTTAAACCATGTCTCAGCCACTACACAGATGTCCATGTCTTCCATGGTGAGAAGGGCTTGTAGGGAGTGGAGTTTCTTGTTCAGGCTCGTAGCTTTGATCAGTAACACCTTCATATTTTTCTTTGTTTGTTTCATTATGTTGGATGTTTATCAGGTTGGCATTGCCTAAAACAAGGGGGTGGACAATGTCTTTGCCAATGATTGAAACCCTAGAGGGGACAGATGCAAGCCAACCCTGGTGAAGAAGAGTGGTCTGTCGATCATATCCTCCCAGACTCACAAATATTGAACCTCCTTTGAATGGCACCAAAAGCAAAGCCAGTTATTGAAGTAAATTATTTTTTGATCATGTTGTGGCATTATCCTTGGAGAAGGTAGAATATTACTCTGTGCTAGGCTCATACCTGACTTGGACACACAGTCTTGGTGCTCCATGACTGTGCTGATATTGGTCTAACAATAATTGTACCATGTTAACATGATGAAACCTTACCATGAAAGGGAGGCCCTTGTGCTGAGAATTTGCAGTGGATTGCAGGAGGAGTCTGAGGGAGATCTGGTGACTGATCTCCTCAGATAGGCTTGGACTAACACCTCAGAGGAAGAGGTTGCAATGTCCCAGCAGCTATCTCCTACCCAGGTTCAAGAAATCAGAGCAGTGTTACAGGAGTTTGGGGACATGTTCACTGGGGAACCAGGGTGTACCCACCTGGGGCAGCACCAAGTGGATACAGGATTCCAAAGGTCTATTAGGCAGGCCAATTATAGGGTGCCTGAGAGATACAAACTGACTCTGATGGAGGAGATGCAGGAGATGTTGGAACTAGGGGTGATTCAAGAGTCCAACAGTCCCTGGGCCTCCCCAGTAGTGCTGGTGCCAAAGAAGGATGGCAGCACCAGGCTCTGTGTGGACTTCAATAAATTAAATAGTCACACAGAGTCAGATGCTTGCCCCATGCCTAGGACAGATGAAGCCCTAGAGCAGCTGGGTGGGGCTAAGTATCTTACAACCATTGATCTTACCAAGGGTTACTGTCAGGAACCCTTGACTCCCAGTGCTAAAGAGGAGTCAGCCTTTGTGACTCCTTTTGGCTTGTATGAGTTCACAAAGATGCCCTTTGGGATGAAAAATGCTCCAGTGACTTTCCAGAGGCTGGTAGATCATATCCTAGCAGGAACAGGAGGCTTTGCCCTTGCTTACCTAGACAATATTGCCATCTACAGCCATTTCTGGCAAGAGCACCTTCAGCATGTCAGGGAGGTGCTGGGCAGACTACAGAGGGCAAGGTTGACCATTAAGCCGAGCAAATGTCAGGTGGGTATGGCAGAGGTCTCCTACCTGGGGCATAGAGTGGGGAGTGGTAATATCAGGCCAGAACCTGCCAAAGTAGAAACCATTCAGGCATGGCCTGCATCTGTTACCAAAAAGCAGGTGAGGGCATTCTTAGGGACAGCAGGGTACTACAGAAAGTTCATCCCCAGTTATAGTACCATAGCTGCTCCCCTCACAGACCTGACAAAGAAGAACAGAGCCAGCCAGCAAAACGACAAGTTGCTAAGTTGGAACCTAGGGTTGCAAGCATATGATATGTCAGTGCAGCACCGCAGTGGGATTAGCAATGCCAACACAGATGGGCTCTCAAGACAGGGAATGGGGTAAGGTATACTCAAACCTAACCCTCTCAAGCAGCGTTTCTCAAGGGTCACTTGAAAAACTTGCTTGTGTTCTCCAGGGGGGAGATGTGTGAAGATAGGTGAAGGCTGCCAGCCTAGCCAGATAGAATTCTGTAGATAATTCTGTCATGAGTAAATATTAATGTAAGCCACAGGCTTGTTCTCTTAAATGTGAAAAGACTGCATTGGATATTGAGCTGCAAAAATGTAACAACAGTGCATTTTGCTGTAAGAAAGCTAAGTCAAGCATTTTATGACTGTTTTTGATATCAAAATTTGGAGCCAATATATCTAAAGGGAGGCATCCTGCCTATTGTTTTAAGACCAGAGTTATGGCTAGAATTTCCATGTATAAATATCCTTTATTGCTCTGGTTTCTGACCAGGTGTAAAGAATGTAAACGTAATTTCTGTTAGGCTGGGAACACCAGAGAAGTGTGAAGAATGATGTCTTGTGAAGCAGCTCTGTGTTATCAATTTAAAGAGAGAGAATGAGAGAGAGCTGAGCATTTTGTCTTGAGAACATCCATCATCACCAGCACTGCTTTGCTCTATATTTAAGTTATTTAGAACTGTGTTTTCTCTCAGATATAGCTAGGAAATAGGAAGATTAGACTAGTTTGTTTTTATGTGATGGCAGAACATTTGCTACTGTATTATTTTAAATATTTGTCTGTGATCTCTGAACTCTTGACTAGCACTGTGTAGTAAGAAGTATTGTCTTTTGTTTTTATTACTTATTATTAAATATTTTTAAACCTTTCAACTGTGGCTGTTTTATGTAGAGTTAATTTAAGCTCTAGAGTACATTGTATGTATATAGTGATACTATACCAAGTCAGTCTAATAAGCCTTGATTATTCAGTCACACTTACCATTTGGATAACTATACTGCACAGTAATAATTGTACACCCTTTCAAAAGGGCCTTTGAGTAGCTGATATTAGTGAGTGGTTGGAGCTGGTACCACTTTTTAGACTGGGCAGAAAGGGGCACAGCTGGATAACCTGTGCCAGCCTTCCCCAGGAGTGTCTGTGTGGTTGTATAAACTCTTATCTCAAAGTGTGTGTGTGTGGGTGTGTCAGCTACTTGGGCAGGGACACAAAGCACTGGTTGGACAGAGAGGGTGCTGGAGGTTTTAGCTTGCCCACTATGCTGAGATCTGGACCCTATGGCTGTGTCAGTGGGGAGTCTTATTGGGGACCTGGAGAGAAAGGGAACAACCAGCCCCAGACTGACTGTGATCTCTATGTGCTCATAAGGGAAATTGTACCTTACTGTGTGTGTATTTATTATCCTTTCCCTATATGGATGCCCCTCACTGGTATTAGTGGTGAGGATTGAGGTTCCTTGATTGCTGGGCCAGTACACAGACTTCACAACTTGGAACAAAAATAGATATACACAGTTTTTTCCAGATGCAGCTCTCTGCACCAAGCACAATTTCTCTTAAGAACACAGAGGGAATACACTCCCTTCCTGGGGTTGTGTTTCCCTCTCTCTCTCTCTCTAAAGGTCCCAAATAAGACTCCCCATTGAGACAGCTATAGGGTTATGTCTTTACCCAGGTGTTCCAAGCCAAATCGTCTTTGTAGGTGTACTTCCAAGTCAAAATCAGTGGTATTATTGTCCCTGTTCAAAGTAGCTGACACACACACTCTCTTTGAGCTTTGGTTTTCACACACACAAACAACACACACACACACACACACACACACACACACACACACACACACACACACACACACACACACACACACACACACCTGGGAAAGGCTGGCACAGCTTTACTAGCTCTACCACCTTTGACCAGGCTATAAGGTAGATACACTGCCAGTAGAACACTCACAAGCCAGCTACTCTAAGGCTCTTACCAGGGTACCCAATTATACTGAGTGAAATTAATACTAATACAAATGGTAATGTTGACCAAACAACAAGGCTTTCAGGAGCGGCCACAGTGTCACCAACTAAATATAACCATTCTCAAAGGTTAAAATTTTCTCTAAAAGACCAGTCATAATGAAAAGTTTAAATATGGTAATAATAAATAATAAAAGAACATGAAAATACTAAATACCTATTTACAATAAACACCAGAGTTTTAACCACAGGAACTATTAAAAATAACACAGATGGAAATGTTCACACAGATACAGGAAACGATACTTAGCTAAACTCACTATATTTTCCTGACTGATCTAAAGAATTACTGTCTGCTAGTTCACTTACTAGAGCAAGACATAATGAAGTGGGTGAGTGGTCCTTCTTTTGTCAGGATTCACAAACAGACTGCTGAGTGCTCTATCACATCTCTCACTAATATCTAAAATAATTTCAGTGCTGACTATAGAATAGCATCACATCTAGTCACGTGACTCTGGTTCCCACACTACCCCCTTACTAGAAGTTGAACCAGAATCTAGCACATAGGTGTCAAAGTGCACCTATGTAGAGCTTTACTAAGATGTGTTACAGCATCTGGAAGTGGTTTAAACATTTTAACACTTCCACTCTTCCTACAGAACTACTAAGCCAGGCTTCTCACAGACATTCCATCTCTGGCTGCAGTCAGAACTGTGAGATGCAATCTTTATGGCCTAAACCAGGTAATTTAATTTCAGGCTATTTTTCAAAGTTAGGTGGACTGAGATTAACTTCCTGTCTTCCAGTATCCTCTGTTATAGTATATTAATTTCAACAGTTACAATACAGTCTGACATACGTGTGTATTTCTTTTCTGTCCAGTAGGACCCACTGTTGTAATATTTTTTAACACAAGCAACTTTACAAATACATTTTCAATACAAGCACCTTTTAAATTAGTTTGATATACAAACAACATATAATTCTTTACAAACTCCAGCTAGCTATACTGGCATTTGTTACACATCCACTGACCTACTCCTCCTGGCATAGGTGGCACTACCTCATATCATCACAAGAGGATAGATATGTTTTTTCACTTATTATCAGCAGTGCATACTGTTTAATCCCCTCACACCTTTGAGAAACATGAAGCTTTGAAAAGTTCTGAGGAATGTCTAACATTTAGTTCTTACTGATGTGTCAGGAGATAACCCAGCCACATATGAACTATATCCATTTTAGGCATCACATTTCAGATATTCACAGGCAGCATATTCTTGTTGACATTTTTTGAATTTCATCATTTTACAGAAAACATTTAAAAATACAATCTGAGCTCTTTACTCATTTCCAATTGCTCTTTCACCCAGGGTGTGCTAACAAAATACTGTGACTAGCTTTAAAAAGTATATTTTGCTCATCTTAGAGACAGTATTATACTTTATTCATTTTTTAATGCTATTCAGTTTATTTCAAACAGATGTACACACTTTCACAAAACTAAACTCCAAATTTAACAATTGATGAAGTGCATCAGCATTTTATAAAACCTTTAACCATTGTGTAGCTGTTCTTAAATATGACGCTTCAAATAAAGAGAAGTGTTCATTTTTAATAGGTAAGTACAAGCTGACAGAATATTATGCATTTTTTTGTTTAGAACTCTTATATACAGAAGAAAAAAAAATGTTTTCTCCAGAAATATAGTTTAATGTAAACCAATCGGTTTCATGTTTTTTTATGAAGACATACATTTGCACAATGTATAAGACTAAACTTACATAGTTGCTTTATTCAGAACTACTGAAATACTGTAAAACACAATGCACAGACAACCAGTTTAGACAGCATTTAACCACAGGGATCCTTTGATTAAAGATATTCTCAGTCAAAATGAAATAGCATTCAACAAATGGGGGACACTTGTCGAGATTATAAAGTTAAAGATGAAAGAGTAAGACACTTGGCTTAAATTACATGCCAGTCAAGATGTTAGCTGCCTATACTTAGGTTCATTGCCTAAGGGAATACCCTTGTCCTATTCAGACAATGTAGTTTCCTCTGAGACTGCTGGAATTGAAAAACATTTCAAAATGGATTTCTCTAAAATAGAAAAAAAAAGTAATATGAACAAATGGATGTCACACGTCCCTCTGTAATTTAAAGTTTCCTGTCTCAGGTGTAATGTATTAGATTCCTATGTAAAATGTTTTCTGGGTTGTCCTTTTTAATTTGGTTCATTGTTTTATGTTTCACTCAGTAGCATCATTCATTTCCAAACAGTTTACCCAGGCAAGAAAATTTAAATAAAAAAAAAAATTTTTACCCATCTTTCTGAAAAATGGCAGTAAAATGTTTCTCTTTTAAAAATGTTGTGCCAGAACTATAGCATACCAAAAGAAAAATATGTTTGTACGTTACTTAAGGTGAGAGAATAAACATTAAGCTGAGATTGGATTTCAAAGTATGTGCACTGTATAAGGAAGTTAAATTGAGATACTGTTTGGAGAGAAGAGTCACATTAGACAAATTTAGCCAAGTTAAGTTCACCTTTCTGGTGCGTAAAGCTTCAGCCTTCACTGTGGCCCAGATGACCCATGTTTGATTATCAGCATATGCACTGGAGAGGGTGAGGTGGGGCTGGGTATTAATAGGAGTGCGCATCTGTAGCTGGTTTTCCCATCATGGAAGGTGGCTTTAGCTGGCCCCATGGGTGACACCTAGAAGGAGCAGTGGGTGTTCCATCCACTGAAATCAAGCCTGCTGAGAACATGGTGCCCAACCTAGTGGTACAGTGCACTCACCAGGGAGGGCATGTGTGCATGTTTCCATGCCTTCTGAAGGAAGACAGCGTATAGCAGATTTCAGGAGACTTCCTGTTAGGTTAGTAGCTGCAGGAGATGGGAGGTGAGTCCACTGGGTTTGCCACCTCCAGACCACCTGGCTCTTGTCTCTCCTTTCAAAGAATGGGCAGCCAAGGAATGAATAGGCCAGAGGGCTGGAAGGTGCCTGGTCCACACCCTGAGAAAGAGTGACGGAATGGAAGTTGCTGGGCAGTATTGAGAGGATTAGGAAAAAACATCTGACAAAATTAAACACTTTCTTACCTACAAAGGGAAGAACATTCACTGATAAAAAAATGTCTGTATTACACTTTGCAGTGCTTTAATGAGAACAAATAAATTATCCTTGTTGTCTGTGTTATGAGATTATTAATTCAGAGCTTCAAGAAACAAAGCAAGATGACATTTCTCTGTGTACTCTGAATATCATCTCAGATGATTCTGGGCATTTTCTTTTGTAATGTTAGCAAGGCATTTAACATAATATAACACAACAGCTTGGTGTGCAAATTGAAACACTTGCAATGGGTCCTGGGTTGCAGCATGGATAAAACTCTGGCTAGTTGTTAGGGCACATGGGTTCTAGTAAACAACATCCACTTAGATAGCTGTGTCAGCAGTACAAATACTGCCTCGGGTCTCCCCAAGAAAGAAGCTACTAGCCTAGTGGGACTAACTGGTCAACAAAGGATAATTAAAAATATGAAAAGATGGAAATTATTGGGGAACCACTGGGTTCTGTTCTAAGCTCATCCGTCATTTTTATTGACTTGTATAATACTGCAAAGGCTTGGGGGGGTGTTGTCCTGTGGATGATATAAAGTTGAACAAAAGGGCTGATGCACTTAAAAAATAAAGTAGTCATGACAATTATTAAGAAACTGGAACAATAAAGGAAAAATATAAATGAATACATTTGAGAAGCTAAATCAAGCAAAAGAGTAAACTCATGGAATAAAATAAACAAACAAAAAAAAAACAACAATCGAAAAATTAATGTAGGCTCAAACCTCAGAAGATTTCAAGATAAGAAAATAATATGAGAAGCAGGACAGAATGCTGGAAGACTTAATGAAATGAAAATCAGAACTTATCATGCTTTTATGAAACTAGCTGACAAGACTCTCCATCTGTCAAAATACATGGAGATATAGTCTGTGTAAGGATACGCAAAGGACAGGGGCAGTTCTATGCTGAATAACAAAATGGTGCCTGATCTTTACCACAAAATAAATGACTAGAACAGTTTAATGAATAGCCTTAGAGAAGGTAGATGTGTAGGATACATGGGATGCATCAAATGTTTCTGTGGAGTCCAAATATGGACCATATTCCAAAAATATATATTTCTTAAATTAGAATTGCAGGAGTTAAAGTTGAACTGTGGTGATGGCTTAGTGGAGATATAAGTATCTATTTGTTGCAGGCTAGTAGTTAGTGGAGATGACTACTGCTACGAGCTGCTAGCTACCTACTTCCTGTAGTACAGGGTTTGATTCCCTCAAGTTTCATTTACCTAATGTGTGACCTTCAGCAAATGAGTTTACCAGAAAGTACTTTGGAGTCTCCTGGACTATATGGCTATGGACCTACATCACAGTGAATGTGGTGTATGACTGATGACTGAAAAAGCCTTTGAAGAGATATTGTTGTTGTTGTTGTTGTGTCTTCGGCTGTTAGGGGTCGCCACAATGGAACTCCGGTCCGCTAATGATTGGCAGTAGATTTTTATGTGCCGAGTTGCCAACCCTGACGCACAACCTTCAATGAAGGTACGCTAAGAGATATTGTTGCAAAAAACATAAAAAAGGAATATATTGGGCACATGAATGGCAAAGTTTATGAGTGTTGGAAAATTATATCTATTAAGGAGAATCAAGGGTGTATAGAGTAGGCAGGGAAACAGGCCGACTAGGTGTGCCAAGTGACATTATTTACCAATAAACTATAGTTCTGTAATACGCAAAAGAAACACAACTCTGCTCTCCAAATCTGCAGTTTAGTGCTTAATAACAAAAGTTATATACTCACCATAATAATCGATCTGTTTTTATTTATTTTATTTATTTTATTTATATTTGTTGACCGGGAGTTTCCGACTGGATGTAGGTCCATTTTCAGCGGAGGCCCGGGGAGAAAAGCTCCACAGTTAAAATAAACAGACAGTATTTACATTGGATTACATAGCGATTAACAATTTACATAGCAATTACTTACAACATATTTACAGATGAAGAACATAGTACATCAGTAGAAAACTAGAATCTTTATCTGTGAAGTACATAACAGACATTAACAAATGTTACAAGAAGAAGTTCCTGCTGTATAATAAGTACTGGCTTATGAGCATCTGAGCTTGCTATAATCAAGGTAGTTAGTGGAGTGGAAAGAAAGGTAGTGGTTGGATGGGGTGGGTGATATTAGAGTGGGAGTTGCAAGGGCATAGCCAGCATGTTTTTAGGTGCACTTTTAGTAAAGCTTTGAAGTGGGTGCATGATGGCATGGAGGTAATTGTGGGTGGGAGGGAGTTCCATAATTTGGCTATGGTGCAAGAGAATAGTGCTTCACCAGCAGAGTTATTGGCTTTACTGATCTGCAAGTGATTTTTGTTGCTGGATCTTAGTGGTCTGGTGGTGCGATAGGGTTGGAGTAGATTCTGGAGGGATGGGACATTTAGTGGATGATTTACTAGTTTGTGGGGAAGTGACAGTTGATACCATTGAAGGAGGTGAGGGAGTTCAAGCTAGCCCAGTTCAGCAAGTGAGAGACAGTGGTGACTACGGTAGGATGTCCCTGTGACGAATTTGGCAGTTTTGTTGTAGCAGGTCTCTAGCTTGTTTAGATCGCATTGCCTTAGGTTGTTATATATTAGACAGGCATAAAGTAGGGTGGAGATAAGGTGGGAATTTGCTATTGAAATCTTTGCTGCTTTGTGAGAAGTTGCTTATTTCTGTATAGTGCTCCTAGTTTTTTGTGGACTTTTTTTATGGTCAAGGATATGTGAATGTCAAATTTTAGTTTATTGTCTATTTCCACTCCTAGCAATTTGGTGTGTTCAGTTGGGTATATAGTGGTGTTGTCTTTTGCTGTGATGTTAAAGTGAGAGTTGTTTTGAGTATGTTTGGTGGGTTGGAAGATGAGTAGTTTAGTTTTGTTTGGGTTGAGTATTAATTGGGCATTGGATAACCAAGTTTCAACAGAGGAAAAGGCTTCCTGTGTGACTTTTTGCAGTTTGGGTAGGGACTGGGCTGAGCAGACGATGGTTGAGTCATCTGCATATTGTATGAGTGTGCCATGTTTGGTGGCAAGGCTAGATTATTGGTGAAAACAGAGAAGAGAAGGGGTCCAAGGATGGATCCTTGGGGAACCCCTATGGAGACAGATAGATGGGGAGATATGTCATTCTGCCATGCAACGGATTGTTGGTGGTCAGACAGGTAACTCTGAAACCGGTTGGTGACTGATTGTGAGAAGGATAGGTTATTGAGGACAGAGATAAGTTGTTTGTGTGGGACCATGTCAAATGCTTTAGATAGGTCTAGGAAAGTAGCAGAGGAGAGATAGCTATTGCTTTTATGCTGAAGGATAGTGTTAGTAAAGGAGAGTAAGGCAGTGGTGGTGCTATGGTTTGGTCGGAAACCATGCTGAGTATTGGAAAGGAGGTTGTTAGTAAGGAGGTAGTCTGAGACCTGAGAGTGTATGCATCTCTGTAGTATTTTGGAGAGTGGAGAGAGAATAGCTATGGGGCGGTAACTGGTTAGTTCTGTGGAGGGTCCACCTTTGTGGAGGGGAATTATATGTGATACTTTCCACAGTGTGGGAACGTAACTTTCTGACAGAGATCAGTTAATCAAGATGGATACTGGGTAGGCCAGAGCATCAGCTGTGATTTGTAGGTATTCACTTGGGAGGTTGTCTGCTGCTAATCTGGTGGGCTTAAGTTTAGTTAAGAGTTTTTTTATGTTGGAGGTAGGTTCAGGAGAAAAAGAGAAGGCAGTGGGGAGATTACTAGTTGAAGGTGTGGGTTGGAGGGGAGGGGGTTGTGTTGTTTAGCTAGTGATAGTATGGTTTGTGTGAAGTGTGTGTTGAATGAGGTAGCAATATTTTCTGAGGAGTGAGGGATGTTAGGAGGAGGGTACTGACTTTACCTGGGTGGAGGATGGAGTTTATGGAGGACCAGAATTGTTTGGGGCTGTGTTGAGAGGAGTCTAGGGCAGACTGGTAGTATTGGAATTTGTTCTGTTTTATTAGCTTTTGGACTCTATTGCGTAGTTCTAGGAATTTCTGTCTAGTTGAGGGGGGTTTTGGTTTTGCGCCAGTGCTCCCAGGCTTTATCCCTGTTTTTCATTTCTGACTTAGTGGTTTTCTGTAGCCATGGGGAGGGTTGTGCTTTGATTCTAGAAAGTCTTATGGGGGCATGGTAATTAAGGATGCTCAGGAAGGTAGTATTAAAAAATTCAACTCTGTCATCAAGACTGAGGTACTTCAGAGGATGCCAGTTACATTCTTTGAGGGATGAGATGAATGTGAGTGGGTTAAAGTTTATTTTTTTACATATCTGATGGTAGACGACAGGTTCAGCTTGGTATAGGTATTTTTTGAGTAGGAATGTTGGGGAGTGATCACTGAAGCTATCTGATAAGCAGCCTGTTATATATGACTGGGGGTTCTTACTGACTAGTATCCAGTCCAGGGTAGTATGCTTGCTGGAGGTTTTATTTATCCTGGTTGGCGACTGGACTTGGGTGAAGCCATGAAGGTTTACATGATGGGTTGGAAGGTGGCCAGAACAAGATTGCCAGTCAATATTGAAATCACCTAAAATGATAGTTTCTTGGGGGAGATGGTGGGTAGACCAGCTGAGTTGTTAAATTGGGAGGCTAGGTCGGTATCAGAAGCATTATAATCAGGGTGTGGATTTTCCTTTCTGCCGGGGTTGAAGAGGGTGGAGATACTATCCCAGAATGTTTTTGGGTTAGTCTTGTGATTGTTTTGGAGAGGGATATAGTAGGATTTGCGGTCGGAAGTGATGAGTTTTTTAACTCTGTTACAGAGTATTTTGTATTCATTTAGGGTGGCTGGAGTTTTGTTTTTATAGTGGTTTTTCAAGGCTTTATCATGGAGGCGCATGACAGCTAAGGTATCTTTGGTTAGCCAGGGGATGGTTTTGCTCTTAATTCTTTTAGTTCTTAGGGGGCCAAGGTGTCTAATAGGTTTAGAAATGTTGTATTAAAATAAGTGACAGCATCATCTAGGGGAAGAGTATTTAGAGGACTCCAGTTGAATTGTTTAAGTAAGTCAGAGAAGGTGCTGGGGTTGAAGTTTTTTAAGGAGCGTATAGAGATGGTGTACAGTAGAGTACAGGAGAAATCGCAGGCATCTTCTTCCTGTACCAGAATTATCATTGCAGCATTGTTCCTGTGATACAGACTCTAGATCTCATCGCAAACCAGACGTTGTTCCCATCCCAGACTGTGTTTCAACCTATACTTCCATTCCTGAAGATGTTCCAAATACTCCCAAGGTTGAACATTCTGTAGAGACAGCTACAGTTGCTAAACCTAATTCCCCATTTTATGTCAAACAATATGGTCGAATTTCCAGTCCCAGTGTGAAATACACAGCAACATGGACATAACTGTATATATGCACCTAGTCTTGTATAATTGCATTTCAAAGAACTACTTGTATTATCTGCATGCCAAATAGATTCGTAATGTTGCATGATCTATTTCTCAAAGAAGGAGGATGTAGATCAGAGTGTATGTGATGTGTGTTTAGGATACATAACAAGGACTGAACATGCACATATAAATACCGGGCATGTGCTATTCCCAGTGCCACTTTAAGAGTGCAGCCAGAGAGTGAGCATGTATGATGGCAGTAGTTAATTTGTATATAAGTTACTTAAGTTAAAGTCAGTAAACTTCTATTGTGATGTGTTTAGATATAATAAAGCTGCTTGAACAGAACCCACAGAGACTCTTCTATTGTATCCTGCATAGGACAGTGACACTTGTACACATGTATTAGCTTTATTTATGACTTAAAAATATTTTGTTTATCTATTGATATGAATAACAACAATCATAGCTGTTAACCAAGTAGGTCCATTGGACACATATCCTTTTTTAGGGGGTGACTTGAAAACAATATCTGCTTAAGTGATTTTGCTCAAATTTAAAGAGTAGACAAGTGAAGGCTGAGAAACTCAAACCCTGTACCATTGGAACTACAGCTTGCAAACTTAACCCCTGTGCCAACTGCCACACAGAACTTGCATACATTTCACTGTGTTTGATTTGCATTCATTACATTTTACTGTGTTTGATTTGCATTCATTACATTTTACTGTGTTTGATTTGCATTCATTACATTTTACTATGTGTTTGATTTGCATTCATTACATTTCACTGTGTTTGATTTGCATTCATTAAATTTTACTGTGTTTGATTTGCATTCATTACATTTTACTATGTGTTTGATTTGCATTCATTACATTTTACTGTGTTTGATTTGCATTCATTACATGTTACTGTGTTTGATTTGCATTCATTACATGTTACTGTGTTTGATTTGCATTCATTACATTTTACTGTGTTTGATTTGCATTCATTACATTTTACTATGTGTTTGATTTGCATTCATTACATTTTACTGTGTTTGATTTGCATTCATTACATTTTACTATGTGTTAGATTTGCATTCATTACATTTTACTGTGTTTGATTTGCATTCATTACATTTTACTATGTGTTTGATTTGCATTCATTACATTTTACTATGTGTTTGATTTGCATTCATTACATTTTACTGTGTTTGATTTGCATTCATTACATTTTACTATGTGTTTGATTTGCATTCATTACATTTTACTGTGTTTGATTTGCATTCATTACATTTTACTATGTGTTTGATTTGCATTCATTACATTTCACTGTGTTTGATTTGCATTCATTACATTTCACTGTGTTTAATTTGCATTCATTACATTTTACTGTGTTTAATTTGCATTCATTACATTTTACTGTGTTTAATTTGCATTCGTTACATTTTACTATGTGTTTGATTTGCATTCATTACATTTTACTGTGTTTAATTTGCATTCATTACATTTTACTATGTGTTTGATTTGCATTCATTACATTTTACTGTGTTTAATTTGCATTCATTACATTTTACTATGTGTTTGATTTGCATTCATTACATTTTACTGTGTTTAATTTGCATTCGTTACATTTTACTATGTGTTTGATTTGCATTCATTACATTTTACTATGTGTTTGATTTGCATTCATTACATTTTACTGTGTTTAATTTGCATTCATTACATTTTACTATGTGTTTGATTTGCATTCATTACATTTTACTATGTGTTTGATTTGCATTCATTACATTTTACTGTGTTTAATTTGCATTCGTTACATTTTACTATGTGTTTGATTTGCATTCATTACATTTTACTGTGTTTAATTTGCATTCATTACATTTTACTATGTGTTTGATTTGCATTCATTACATTTTACTGTGTTTGATTTGCATTCATTACATTTTACTGTGTTTAATTTGCATTCGTTACATTTTACTGTGTTTGATTTGCATTCATTACATTTTACTGTGTTTAATTTGCATTCATTACATTTTACTGTGTTTAATTTGCATTCATTACATTTTACTGTGTTAGATTTGCATTCATTACATTTTACTGTGTTTAATTTGCATTCATTACATTTTACTGTGTTTAATTTGCATTCATTACATTTTACTGTGTTTGATTTGCATTCATTACATTTTACTGTGTTTGATTTGCATTCATTACATTTTACTGTGTTTAATTTGCATTCATTACATTTTACTGTGTTTAATTTGCATTCATTACATTTTATTATGTGTTTGATTTGCATTCATTACATTTTACTATGTGTTTGATTTGCATTCATTACATTTTACTGTGTTTGATTTGCATTCATTACATTTTACTGTGTTTAATTTGCATTCGTTACATTTTACTATGTGTTTGATTTGCATTCATTACATGTTACTGTGTTTAATTTGCATTCGTTACATTTTACTATGTGTTTAATTTGCATTCATTCTGCTAAAAGGCTTAAAGTTACTATCATTTTTCTTTGCTGTTTTTCGTACCTTTTGTACTTGTTTTATACTTGGAACTTTTGTCACCCAGAAAAGGGGCAATTTATGCCAAAACAGGAAATCCCTGTATAAAATGCTAATAAATAATACATAAAACAAATAAATAAATAAATGGTATATTGATTTAATTTGTACTATAGACATCCTGCCAGTCTGATCATGTGCCATTCTTGCCTCTCCAATGATCAGTTCACAACTCCAGCTCACTTAATCTGTGCCTCTTCCATTTAGGCTGCTGTTGTGATAGTGTTTTATTTTTGCTTAGATCAGCGGTTACGCGTGTGTGCGTGTGTGTGTGTGTGTGTGTGTGTGTTTGAGTGTGTGTGTGTCTGTCTGTGTGCGTGTGTGTGCGTGTGTGTGTGTGTCTGTGTACATGTGTGTACATGTGTGCATGTGTGTGAGTGTGCATGCATGTGTGCATGCATGTGTGTGTGTGTTTATACGTGCTTGTGTGTGTTTGAGTCTGTGTGTGTCTGTGTATGAATCCACATACATGTCCACTTTCATTCTACTGTACTGAGGCTATACTGTGAACCTTTAACTCTAGGATCCTGACCCCTGTCCTGTGATAGGAGTCATTCCTAATGTTGGGGTTCCTCATGTGCCTCTCCCTGAAGTGAGTCAACCAACACTGTCCCCCCTCATGTCACTCTTCATTCTAATCATTTTCCCCAGTATTGTGAAGGCCTTGAAATATGTCATGTGGTGATTTTTGTTATTAGCTTCAAAGCCATCCCTCCAAAAGTGAGACTTCTGATTATTGGAGCTAATAAAGCTTTAGGACCCTAAAAGGAGTACTGTGTTTTCTTTTAGTGTAGTTGTTTTTCAAAGGAAGGTCTATTGTGAAGAAGTGACTCAATGCCTAGTTGCTGGTTTTATGCTGTTGCACGTGTTCACTTTTATTTTTAATGAGTCTCACAAACAGGTTTTCTTTAATTCTTTAGAAGCTGCTCCTATAAGCAGCATTTTAATAAAAAAAGTTACAGCTGCATAAAAAAGGTAATATTTTAATATAATGCAACTATTTACAGGACATCTGCACAGCTATTGTGTTTCACTCATTCGCTCAGATTAATATTTAGGACTGTGAATATATCTGAGGCAACTGCAACTAAAGAAAAACACTTTATCTGATAAATAGCATCTGTCCCTGTACATTTCTGTGAAAACTTGAATCTGAGAAATTAATGGCATCTATTTTAATGAAATCGTATCAGGATTCTTATTTATGGTGCAAATTAGCTCACATTCTCCTTCATAGAAGCTTAGTGTAATTTATTTTTTTCTCAGTTGATGGTAGCTATAGGACAGTATGATTAGTCACACGCTATGGAAGTAATATTCGAAGGAACTTTCTGTTGCGCATGATACTAAATGTAATGAAATACAAAACACATTTTATTTGTGTGAAAGTCTGCTCTCTCGACTTTTTAATGGTGTTCTCCATCACAAGCAATAACCAATCATAAATACAGATAGTTCTGACACACAATTCAATACACACCAATTAACAGTATCACACTAAAAATTAAACACTGTAGCTTAACTCAGTAAAAATGATCTTGTATTTGTCATCTCTTAGCTCTGTGGTGCATGCGATAAGTAGGTAGTGCTATAGTGTACACTAATAGATAGGTAGGGGTTCTAATCTCCAAAAGGGCAAGTGTGTGTGTGTGTGTGTGTGTGTGTGTGTGTGTGTGTGTGTGTGTGTGCCTATTTCTGTGCAACGGTTATACATTTATTCTGGCAATTAGAGCAGAGGATTAAGGCTGTTTACCATTAATGATATCCTTCCTGTGGTACAGTGTTGATTCCTACAACCTACATTAACCCATACACATCAAACAGAGCACCTCGCTGATCCTCTTCAAGTGCAACTTGATGAGTGGATAGGAAACCACACATTTGTCCCAGGGGTTCCACCTGTGTTCATAATTGACAGGGGTGACAGGTGCTGACTGAGGTTTCATTTTGGTGATAAACTCCTGGTTAGGCTTGTAAGAGCCCCAGGGCCATTAGCCTAGAAACCTCCTATGATCCTATGTTATCATGTTATGCAATTATTCAGCTAGCTAGTATTGATTCCATTTCTCAGGCATTATCATTTTATAAGATTACTGCTTTAACTATCACTTATGTGGTCCATGTGTAGGTTGCCTTATGAAGCTGGGTAATAAATGTAATCATAGGCTACTGTACATCAGAAATAAGTATGTTCATAAGGCTACTTTAATATATAACTCTGAAAAGATTAATTGTTGGAGATGCGGTGAAGTTTCTGATGCAGATTGGTTTCATATGATATGGGACTGTAATGTAATAGCTCCTTTCTGGGTTGAATTTAGAAATGTTGCCCAAGCTTTGTGGACAGATAATTGCATTATTTCTAACTCTTTGATCGTATTCGATGGCCCAGTTCCAGTTTCTCTTCTTGAATGCAGGTGCCTCTTCTTTGGTCCATTTTAGCTATACCAAGAAAAATACTCACAAAAATTTTAAAATTTAAAATGACCCATCATTTACTGAATTCATTTTATTAGCTAAAAATGTCTATAAAAAAGAATTGTCAACTGTCAAAATGAGAAATTTGAATATTACTCATCAGTATAGATTTTCATTAAAATTAAGTGATGTATTTGATAAGTTTTAATGATTTAGTTCTTTATTTTTGACTTTGTTTTGGACATCTGTAAATAGTCATGTTTTTGTTCTATCAGTTTTTAAATGGATTTGTACATTTTTTTGTTTTAAAATGAATAAAAAGTTAAAAAAAAAGAAATAAGTATGTCAACTGCTTTCACCTACTGCTCGCACGGCCATTGCTAAAAATATTTTAATACCCAAACTGGAAAATGGCCTTGCTTTTCTTGTTGTGCATTCAGCCCATAATACTCAGACAATGCAATCTGCAAAGAACAAAATCTGCAAATACATGCTTCTAGCAGATCCCCAAGTGCACCACTGCAATTTACTAAAAAATTCCAAAAGATTTTCAGTATACTTTAAAGGGTTCTAAAACATGGTTACCACCCCTCTTTAGGAGTGAAACTACTTTTACAAGACAACCTTATGTATTTACAAGTACACAGAACAACACTTTTTGTTTGGTTTGCACTCCATTTAGAGCTGCTGTAGGTAAGAAAGCCTTTTCTAGTCTTGGACCTGCTACATGGAACCTTTTGCCTACTCATCTCAAAAATCTAGAAACCATTCAAAGTTTCAAAGATGCACATAAACAGCATCCATTTAATGCATCTACCTGCAACTGTTACCATAATGGTTACATAACTTACCATCCCATATCATGAATAACAAAATACATTTAAGAAACTTTTCTCAGCCTCTTAATGTCACATGTAATATATATTATGTATATGTGTGCATGGGTGTACTACATATTAGCAAAAACACCCAAAGTGAATTGCCTAAATATCAACTACAGATGCCCGAAAACATGGAAGATCTCACAGCATTGTGCATATGCCAAAAAAAAAAAAACAGCCCCAGCACATGCAATTTCAAACTTAAAAGTAAATAAATAAATAAATAAAAATAAAAAACAAAACACTGTTTTTTGCATGGTGCAAGCTTATTATATTTACTAACTCCAAGACTGCACAATCCTTGGGGAAAGGAAATATTTCCCATCCTTGGGAATGTCAGTCTCACACAGCTGCCAATCAATTGTGTAGCCAAAAATATGCAGTTGACTAGACAGCTGTCAGCAATACACACACTCAAGATTTTAACCACCCCCTCACACACGCAACCACAAAATCAGAGCTTCCCTGTGCCTGGCTTGGGCACCTGTATTTACAAGACATGGGTTGTTTCTAAAACCATCTGGACCTACAAAGCTGATATAAGCATTTTTTCACTTGCTCTAACAATCTCATAATATCTGTCACTGTTTTTCAGTCTGCACTTGTTAAAGAAATACAAAAACACTTTGCACAAACACCAACTGGTAATCCGGAAACGTCAGGATACAAGGATCACGAACAAGGCGTTGAGTAAAAGTCCTTTAATTAAACAGTTTCACCAGCTCAGCGTTAAAAGATAAAAAACACTTCCAAAAATATAACGTCAAGCGCTTTCACCCGGGCCCTCCCAGGCTTTTTCAAGACATTTTTACATAGGTTGGTGGGTGTATTTATACTGCCCTTACCAAACCCAATTATTTTAATTGACAGTCAATTATATTATTATCACACATTGAAATTTAAAGAAATAAAACCTTTTTTGTCCTAGCCTTATAGATGCAATGTTGTACCTTGCACCTATAATAACATGCACAATTCCCTTTTTTTCTTCTTTATCATCAATACAAACATTTGCATTTTGTTGAGAATGTTAAAAAACTTGTACATATCCCAAAACATTTATGTCCATTTAAAAATTCTACCTAAAACCTTTCTAAAAATCTACACAAACTACCTGTGGCTAACAACTAATTGTTGTTTAAGCCGTGTAGCTCCTAGCATACTTTATAACATTTTGTCACATATCAAAATATACCATTTTAAAATGTAAAATTTAAACAGTGAGAATTGACCACTAAAAACCATTCTTGTGGTCTAATATACACATCTATGCCATTCTACATCTAAAACAATCTTTTAACGTCCCTGAACCTACATCTTATACTAGTGTCCCTACTAATCCTAGTGCCAACAAACATCAGCCTGCAATACATAACATATCTTAGCACCTAACCATCTAGTTTACTAAAGAGTGGTTATTTTCATCCCTTTCTTATAATTTTGCTCTTCTAATTTTTAATAAACTGGTAATACTAATAGCCCCATTAAGACCAGGGAATTTTGCTGCTTCTAACTTCACCTGCCAAAGCAGTTCCTTGTACTCTAAGGATGTTTCCCAATCTCCTCCTCTGGGGCTAGCATGCACTTGCTCCAGTACTATAAACCTTATTTCCATGTTTTCACATGTCAATGAATGCTTAAAAAATGCATTGGTCTCCTTCCCTTTACTGATTTCATAGAGGTGCTCGTACACTCTTTTTGCTAATGTCCTCTCCGTTTTTCCTATGTAAAAACATTGGCAGTGTTGACATAACCCTAAATATACTACTCCTTTCGCTTTACAATTAAAATATCCCGGAGATTTTATATAAATTTTTCTTGAACTTAAATAAAAACCTTTTTTGTCCATCATACTGGGACACTGTCTACAAGTGTTATATCTAAATGTGCCACATTTACGATTCCTCTCTCCTTTTTTTATCTCATAATTTGTTTCTAGCAACTCCTTTAAATTCTTGTTTCTCCTTCTAACAAACTGGGGTCTACTGCCAAGTGTTTTCTTAAATTCTTCATTCATAGTTAGAATTGGCCAGTATTTATCAATAATCCTTTCCACTGACCAACTTTCATTACAATTTGTGTGCACGAACAGACATCCTTGTTTTTTTATTTTTTCTCCAGTCTTATTATGGTCATCCCTACGCTCCTCCCCAAGCAAAGGGAAGTACTTATCCGTTCTCTGACTTTTTACCTCTAGTATTATTTCATCTATTAATTGTATGGGATACCCCCTCTCCTCAAATAACGTTCTCAAAAATAGGCACTCATCGTTGAACAATATATCTTCACTGCACATTCTAGCTGCCCTAATGATTTGTCCTTTGATGACCCCTTTTCTTTGAAATAAAGGATGATTGCTATTGTAATGTAGGAACATATTACAGTAACTATTTTTTCTATGTATACATGACATAAAGCAACCCTTTTCAACATTTTTGCGTAAATCTACGTCCAAGTATTGCAAGCTGTCTGCACTGATGTTACACGTAAATTTTAGAAACTCTGTGCTACCATTAATATGTTTAATAAATTGTTCAAGTTCTTCTATACTACCCTTCCATAATATACAAATGTCGTCCAGGTAGCGTCGATAGTGTACAAGATGTTCAACCCACCGCGTATTAAATACAAATTTGGATTCCCAATAACCTAACACAATGTTAGCATAGGCAGAGGCACAGGGGGTCCCCATTGCCACACCTTTTTTCTGTCGGAATAATTCTCCACAAAAAAAGACAAAGTTGTTGTTCAAAATAACCTCCATTAATTCCACCAGCAATGCTATCATTTTGCCCCCCAACTTTGAATGTTCTGCCAGCATCTCATTGAACCATGCTAAACCAATTCCATGTGGAATACTTGGAAATAGTTCGACTACATCAACTGTCACCATGTACTCTGTTTCCTGATAAAATTCCCTCTTAACACTCCTTAAAAATTCCCAGGAGTCCTTACATAAGCATTTTAGGGATGTTGTAAATTTTTTCAATATTGCATCTATGAACTTCCCTAGTGGTTCAGTAATCCCCCTAGCCCCTGCTACAATTGGTCTAAATATCAATGGTTGTAGCCCTTTATGTACTTTGGGGATACCAAACATAATAGGAGTGACCGGTTTAGGCACCACTAGATAGTTATATAGTTGTTCATTAATTGCACCTTGATATAAATTGTCCTCCAACCTGTACTTAATTTTAGCGTATGCTACGTTCCTCTCGTTTACTGACACCTGATTGTATTGCTCAATGTCGTGTAAATGTGTGTGCAAAGAGGCTTCATAGTCCTGTTGGTACATAAGAACTACTCCCCCCCCTTTGTCCGTTTTCATAACTCTAATTCCTTCACTATTAAGTTTGTTAATCAATTTGTATGATGCTTCGGAGAAATTACTGCTTTTTGACATGTCTTTAATACATACATTTCTGATTTCTACCTCAACCATGTCTTCAAATGTTTTCAGGACAGGGTGTAACGGGGGGTTCCATACACTTTTCCTATGAAGTTTGTCTCTGTCACCTAAATTTTCTTTTAAACTCGCTGTTATGTTCAACTGTCTTGTACAGAGCTTCAAGTCTAAAATAGTCTTAGGTATATTAATAGGACTGTGTGGAACAAAATGTAGTCCTTTGGTGAAAACTTCAAAGAACAAATTATTAACCTCAATCTCTGTGTAATTAAAAATAGAAAAATTCCCTCTCTTAACAACATTACAGTGCCCATTGTGCAGCTTTTCATTCACAGTGACCATACTATGTAGTTCCTCAATTATTGTCTCATTGGGGGATTCCATCTCCTGGCATGAGTGCTCATTTGCCTGCTTCTCTGCCTCCCCTGACCAAACTGAAAATCCTGTTGCCCTAACCTATTTTGATTTAACTGCTGGTTGGACTTCTGTGCCAACCGTTCACTCCTCCTCGGGGCCTGTTCATCAAAACCCTCATTAAAAACATTATCTTGTTCGTTTTCAATGTGGTTATTATTAGTGTTCTGGTCCCGTGCCCATCTACTTTTACCATACACTTTGTATGCCTGCCCTGTGTTGTACTCCTGCAAATCTCGTTCTAACTTTTTTATTTTCCTATTAACAATCCGTACACAATGACTGTCGATTTCTTTAAATGTATTTTCATAGTCCTTTTTTATGCCATTAAACATAGTGTCTTTAACAATAGTATTATTTAAATCATTAACTTCCCCCAACAATGCTGAAGCTTTAGCTTCGTAATCTTTAATCATCAACTCTAGCATTTCAAGCCCCATTCTGTTAAATAGGGCTGTCAGTTCTCTAAACAATTCAGTACCTGGTTGGGCAATCAATTGTGTAGCCAACCATATGCAGTTGACTAGACAGCTGTCAACAATACACACACTCAAGATTTTAACCGCCCCCCTCACACACGCAACCACAAAATCAGAGCTTCCCTGTGCCTGGCTTGGGTTGTTTCTAAAACCATCTGGACCTACAAAGCTGATATAAGCATTTTTTCACTTGCTCTAACAATCTCATAATATCTGTCACTGTTTTTCAGTCTGCACTTGTTAAAGAAATGCCATCTATTTGCTACTGCACTACTCTTAGGTTGTTTTAACCTCTTATGATAATACAAAAACTGTTCTGAGCTTGCCAATCCTTTCCTTTGTTTGCCAAAATATTTCTATGTTTTGCAAAGTTTTCCTGTGTTTGTAGAAGTTCTCTTATGTTTGTGCACTTTTCTCTGTATTGTGAACATTTCTCAGGATTTATGAACTTATTTTCAAAGATTCCTGATAGTGCAGCAGTTGTGCATTTTTTGTAAAACATCTGTTACTGCACTTAATCATTAAGATGGTGTTTTTCATTCTGGTGGGAGCAGATGGCTGATTCAACCCATCTGATTTAGGGACTGCTGGTGGAAGACTTATTGTGTGTTTATCTGACAGGCCCATGGGCTTAACTGTGTAAAAGTCTTTCATCCTGCTGGTATAAAATCAAACACAGTTGCCTCTCCAGTTTAAAATCATCTTTAGGAAACACTCTCCATAGCCTACCACTTTTCACAGCTACAAGGTTTTGCAGAGAGCAGTACCACTGTAGCTCATATAATAGTAACTAACAGTCTCACTTCAATCTTCAATTGATTCTCCCCTACTCCTTCCTATCTTCTAAGGATCTGGTATAACAGGTAGGCACATCTCTGTTATTCCTGTTTCTAACTTGGTGGATATAGATATCCTGAGGTAGTTTAGTAACTGCCTCATGTTCACTGACATTTATTTAACTTTAGAACAGACAAACACAATGTGTGAGAGATGTAGATACACAATGTCATTGGAGGCAAAGTTGTCACATACACACATGAAAAATGCAAACCAGGTTGTTAACTTTACACCCAAAACACTCACTACCAGCACTAAGGAACAAACACATAGACCCACATATGCAGAGGTACTTACTTATAATCTACCCAAACCTCCAAGACCTCCTAGAAGCATCTCAGTGGCCCTGCACATATTCAAAAAAGACAGCACCTCACACAACACATAACTCTGAAAAATCACAGTAACCTCTCTTCCAAGCCCAAAAGGTAGCACACAACATGGCCAAGCATTCTAGTTATTTATGATCCCATTGTAAGACATACTGATGCACCCCCTTACCAGGCTAAACAAGGAGAAGATCACAGTGATCTGTTTGTCTGGATCCAGGATTCACCAGATCATGCATGCACCTATGTCTTTAAACTAGAAGTATCATTATGACATGGTCATAGTGCATGTAGGCATAAATGTCTTAAGATGTAATTCACTGGACTATATGAAGAGAGACATGATGGACTTTTCTGTCTCAGGCAGGTATGAATCTAGCTTTGAGTACATCCTACCTTCACTAATGATGATGTCACAATACCAGAAAAAATGGTTGACTTCAACAACTGGCTAAGTTTCTAGTATGCAAATGCAGAGTATATATAGGTCTAAAAAGGTAAAATCAAATGTACAATCATATACATAAAGAGAAAATCTCATAATCTAGATCTGTCAGCCTAAGTTTCTAGTGTCACAACAAGGGGATCCAACATCTGTCAGCCTGAGGAGACATGATTGACAATCCACAATGCTTTGTCATAGATGGTTTGCACTTATCACCACTTGGCTTAAGGATACTAGCAAAAATGTATCTATCCTCATAGTGCCGCTTTAGGCCATACCAAGTTGTCAAATCCTTTAACACAAAAATCATGTTCAGCCACATAAAGGTGCTGCTGCTTAATGCTAGTGAGCCATGCCTTACCCTGGAGAGCACAGACATAAGTGCAGTCATGGAAACATGGTTTAGAACCATGGACAGCACCTCAGCTATCAAAGGCTACAATGTCTTTCATACATTTCAATCCACCTCAGCTCAGGATAAAACAAAGGGAGGTGGTGTCTCAGTGTTCATAAAGGGCAAGTCCACTGCTAGACTGGTCCAACAACATGACTTGCTTGAGCTGCTACATGCCCAACTAACCATAGGTGTGACCCCCTTATCATATCCTTGCTAGTTACAGATCCCCTAACATGAGTCTGGAAAACAACACCCCCTGCATAAACCTACTGGAATATCTTAACATTCAGCCTAACACCATACTTATGGGCAGATACAACTAGTCCTCTATAAACTGGGAGACTTATATAGGTTCACAGGAAGTTACTAGACTAATGGACATAGAGCTCTTACAAGCCTAGTCACATTTATCCTATGTTGCTTCAAATGCTGGTGGTTAGGGGAGTGAAATTCACAAAAGTAAGGGTCTATGGTAGTTAATACTGACTTCCTCTGTCCAGGAGGGTCATAGGTACAACCCAGGAGTGAATTTGTGGTCACCCATCCATTGATCTAGGTTGCATTTGAAGAGGGTCTGGGAGGTGCTCTGTTTCATGAAAAATTGGAAGCTTATTCCAGAGAAGTGTCAATCTCTGGAAGATGTAACTATCTCTCCAGCATGGCCTGTTCATGTCAGAGGCTAAGTTAAGATCCCGAAGCAAGTGACCATCCTGCAGTTATATTTATGAATGTGTAGCATTTCCATCAAGGCTGGCTCAGAGAGTACCTTGTAAGCCCAGCACAAGCACCCCTTAGCATCCTGTAGGAGACAGAATCCAGTGATAGGGCTTTCAGTCTTTCAGTATAAGACTTGTTTTGTGTAACCTGTAATTTCTTGGTGAGAAACCTGTGGAGCCTCTTAAAATTGTTGAACGTGCCTGGTGAGGTACATGCAAAAGGGAGCATGGTACTCAATTATTGCTTTGATGAGGGCCAAGTATAATTGAATTATAACATCCTTAGATCTAGCTGCAATGATTTTACTTATAAGATGTACCACACAGAAGGATTCCTTTACTACTGTGGATACATGGTAGTCAAAGTTCAGATTGCTATCAACCTGAGTACCCAGATCATGTGCCATTGAGTCTACTCTTAGGGGAGTGATGTTTATAATGTAATTAGCAGAGATGTCAGCTTTCCCAAATGGAATTATAGTACATTTTTTGCATTTAGCTTTACTCCTTGGCTTTGGCACTAATCATTTGTCTGCACTAACCCTGTCTGCAATATATTAACATTGGTGGGGGAACTCAATGATTGCTCCCAATTTGCAATTGTCAGTGATCTTGGTCAGCCTCAGGCTGTCCAAGTTTGCCTGGACTTCTGAGAAATAAATTACGAGCAGTAAGGGGCCCAGCACAGAACCCTGTGGTATGCCACTGGTGACTGGTCTTTTGCTAGAGGTGAAATCACCCACTCTGACAGCATGTGTCCTGTCTGTGAGCCAGTTGGCTACCCATTTGGTAATACAGGGGTTAATTCACAATTGCGAGAGTTTCTGTATAATATCTGAGTGGGAAATTGTGTTAAATGCCTTGGTTAGGTCAAGACAGTTGGTATAAACTCTCTTTCCCTTGTCCAGAGCCTTGGTGACCTTCTCGAATAAGTCCACCATGTTTAAAAGACATGATTTACCATTAACAAATCTGAAATGGGTTGGGTCTAGAGTTTGGAGATTATGGGTCCATAATGATTCTTTCCATGACCTTACAGATGAGGTGGTTTATGGTCCTCCTTTGTGCAGCGGGATTACTGTTGCTGTCCTCCATTCTGCCAGAACATAGCCAGTTCACAGGCTGTGGTTAAACAGGGATCCAAGTGGATCTGCTAGGTCATGTTTTAAGTTGTTTAAAAGGCAAACTGGGATGTTGTCTGATCCCAGTGATGCCAGCCTGTGGCTGAACAAGTTCACTTATGATTGAAAATTGGGAGCAATTACTGAGTCCCCCAACAAGTTGGCCTTGGAGAGCACCAAGATGACCTGCTGTCTTGAGATAATAGGCTGAGGAATAGTGGCAGGTTTACTCTGGGAGATGACTGGAGGAAAAGGGGGATGAAGTTTGCTCCAAGTTTGGCAGCTAGCAGTTGGCTATTATGTCCAGTTGAGTATGGTTGGTGCCAGCCACAACCAGCTCAGTGCATAGCTGGGTATTGCCTTTTAGATTTTGGATGTAGTTAAAGAATGCCTTGTGATTATTCTTAGCTAAGGAGACATTTTTTGCTTTGTAATTAGCTTTAGTGGACTTGACAAGATCTATAATTTGTTTGTTTAAGCTAGAGATGGGGTTCTTCATCCGCTGATCCATTTCCCTCTTGTTCTTGGACATTTTAGTTTTTCTTGTTGCATAACTTGTTTATACTAGGGGTCCATCAGGCTGACATGTTTTTTTGGCAAGACCTGATTTTAGTCTGGTCAGGTAGAGCAGATTCTATACAGCTACTTAAGTAGTTATACAGGACATTGGTGTACACCTCTGCATAGGAGTCCATGTTATCTGTGTTCAAGGGGGCTTTGAAACTTCCTATACTATCACTTAGTAGGAGGTAATTTGTCTTTAAAAAAATTATTAAGTGTTTTTGAGTCTGATGGGGTGGATGGTCTTATGGTTACATTGAATGATGTCCGATCGTACCAGGGAGGACATCACACAATAGGGGGTGGAATGCTCTCCCGTGTTAGTGAGTACTATGTCCAGGACATTTGATCCTCTTGTGGGTGTGCTGACCAGCTTTTCCAGAGCATTTGCATTGACAAAGTCCTAAAACACCTGAGCCAGCATGATTATGGTCATGTATGTTTCCAAGTCGATGGTAGGATAATTAAAGTCACCCATTAGTAAGGTGTTGGGCTGTATGGAAAGTGAATTCAGTAAGCCAGGTATGCTTTTCCTATTTCATGATGGGGAACCTATGGCTAGCTATGATGTGGTTGGGCGTTTGCCTATAGTTAATCGGATATGGAATAGCTCAAGAGAGTCATACTGTCTGACCAGTCATGAGGTGCACTTATCCTTAGTGAGGATGGATACACCTCCTCCTTTGGTCCTTTCATGCTCAGTTTGTGGTCTGAACATATGGATGGTATTGTAGCCCTGCATGGCTGGGATGCTTTTCCCCATCTTTCAACCATGTCTCAGAGATTGCACAAATGTCACCATCTCCCAAAGTGAGGAGTGCTTCCAGGGAGTGCAGTTTCTTGTTTAGACTCCTAGCATTAAGCAGCAATAGCTTGAGTTTATATAGAGAGCATTTTGTTATGTCAGGAGGATGATTATTTTGATACTACTTAAAAAAGGCACAATAGGAATGGCTAATGCCTTTGCCAGTATCTGAAAGCTTAGAGGAGACAGGTGCAGACCATCTCTGCAAAGCAGCGAGGACTTTCAGCCATGTCTTTCCAGGCTGACAGATATTGGATCCCTTGGACTGACATCAGAAGTTAAGCGAATTGTTAAAGTCAATCATATTTTGTTTGTATTGTGGCAACATCCTTGGAGAAGTTAGAATGCTGCTTAAGGATAGGTTTATTATATGTGCCTGTGACACATAATCTGAGAGCTCAGTCATGTCTCTCTTCATATAGTCCAGTAAGGTACGCCTCAAGCCATTCACCCTCACATAGACTATGATGGAGTCATATTGGTACCTGTGGTTGAGTGACTTGAGTGCTTGAGTGACTTGTTGGATCCTGGCACCTGACAAGCAGCTAATTACAACCTGCTTCTTATCCAGCCTGATAGGTTCATAGGTTCATAGGTAAGTACTAGGCTATCTGCCCGAGGGCATATGTAAGCCTAGCCAGAATGTGTTGGGTTTTGCCACCCCCTTAGATTAGTTCCCTGTGCCTCTGTCCAGCAGAGCCATTAGTTCCCTGTACCTCTGTCCAGCAGACCCACTGCAGTGATCCCCAGGGTAAATTTTCTGTTTCCCATTCTCTCATCACGGTTTCTCTTGAAGAGTGTTAGTGAGGGGCTTTGCCTAATGTAGATTGGAATCCTGCTCCAAAGAAAGGGGAGTCTCTGGGACAGTAATCTATCCCTCCAGCAAGTCCTATTTATCATTATGGTGAGGTTTAGATCCCTAGAGCGTGTGGCTCTCGGGATTTGTTTTTTTTTTTTTAGGTGGAGCATGTCCATCAGTTCTGGGTTGGACATGGCCTTGTATGTCAGGCAGAGATCACCTCTGAGTAGGCGGTATGCAACTGAGTACAGCTGGAGTTTCTTCAGTCGGGTTGCATATGGCATCTGTTTGAGGCCAGTAATCCTCTTGGTAAGGTACTTCTGTGGTCTTTCCAGATGTTGCAGGTGTCTTGTAAGGTACATCCCAAATGGGGCGTCGTACTCTATGATGGATTGGATGAGTGATGAGTAGAGGGGCACAATAACCTCTTTTTTTCTAGATGTGAACCATTTTGTGATTAGGTGGGCCACATAGAAAGATTTTCTAACCAACTTGGCAATATGATTATCAAAGGAGAGATTATTATCTACTTGGGTCCCCAGATCCCTTATTTCATTTTCTGTATTTAGGGGACTACCATGCATGTGGTAGTTTGCGGGTACTTAGTTTTTTCCAAAGGGGATGAATATGCACTTTTTGGTATTTAGCTTGAGGCCATGATTTTGACACTAGGTATCCATCTCAGTGAGACCCTTCTGGAGGATGTCTGTATTAGCCGGAGAGTCAATTATGGCCCCCAGTTTGCAGTCATCCAAGAACTTGGTCAGCCATAGTCCTCCTGTGCTTGCCTGTACCTCTGTGAAGTATATACCAAACAGGTGAGATCCGAGGACTGAGCCCTGGGGAATGCCACTTGTAACCGGTTTACAGTTGGACCTAGAGCTTGCAACTCTCACCATGTGGACTCTATCCATGAGCCAATTGGCAACCCATCTCATGACGTAGGGGTTTATGTTCAGGCTGGTGAGCTTGTCTATACTACCAGAATGGGGAATGGTGTCAAAAGCCTTTGCAAGGTCTAGGTAGGCTGTGTGGACCTCCTTTCCCTTGTCTAAAGCCTTGGTAACTATCTCAAAGAATTCCACCAGGTTTAGGAGGCATGATCTGCCCTTAACAAAGCCAGACTGGGTAAGGTCTAATGTTTGGAGGTTCCCAGTGTCTCTGTTAATGAGTTCCATGATGATGCACTCCATAGCCTTGCAGACAAGGCTAGTCGGGCCTATAGGTTCATAGGTTCATAGGTTGGTACTGGGCTATCTGCCCAAAGGCATATATTAGCCCAGCCATGTTGTGCGGTATTCACCACCCCTTTAGTAGTTCCCTAGACCCTTGTACTAGCAGCTAGTACCCTTGGCCCCTATCTAGTAGTGCTGTTGGTGTGATCCCTGGTGTGAACTTTCTGTTACCCATCCACTCATCAAGGTTCCTCTTGAAGAGTGATAGTGAGGGGCTCTGTCTTATGTAGATCGGGACCCTGTTCCATAGTAAGGGAAGTCTCTGCGAAGGGAATCTATCCCTCCAGCATGTTCTATTCATTGTTGTGTTGAGGTTTATATCCCTAGAGCGTGTAGCTTGAGTAGATTTGGTTTTGCTAAGATGGAGCATGTTCAACAATTCTGGGTTGGACATGGCTCTGTACGTTAGACAGAGATCGCCTCTGAGAAAGCGGTATGCAACAGAGAACAGTCTTAGCTTTTTCAATCATGCTGCATAGGGCAACTGTTTGAGGCCAGTAATCCTCTTGGTTAGGTACCTTTGTGGCCTCTCCAGCTGTCTAGCCAGGTACACTCCAATTGATGCATTGTACTCAATAATGGGTCTGATGAGGGAAGAGTAGAGGGGCACCATTACATCCTTAGATCTTTATGTGAACCCTTTCGTGATCAGATGGGTCACATAGATTTTCTAACCACTTTAGCAACATGGTTATCAAAGGAAAGCTGACTATCTACTTGGGTCACTAGATCCCTTATTATTTCTTCAGATTTCAGGGGATTACCTCCTATGTTGTAGTTTGCAGGTACTCTGTTTTTTCCAAAGGGGATTACTATGCATTTTTTTGCATTTAGCTTGAGACCATGGCTTTGACACCATGCATCAGTCTCATTTAGGTCCTTCTGGAGGATCTCCATGTTGGCTGGAGACTCTATTATAGCACCCAGTTTGCAGTCCTCCGCAAACTTAGTCAGCCACAGCACTTCCATGCTTGCCTGTACTTCTGAGAAGTATATGCCAAACAGGAGGGGCCCCAGGACAGAGCCCTGAGGCACACCACTTGTTACTGGTCTGGATTCGGACATAGATCCCGCTACTCTTACTTTATGGGATCTGAGAGCCAGTTTGCGATCCATCTTGTGACATAAGGGTTTATGCCCAGGCTGGTGAGCTTATCAATAATACCTGAATGGGGAATGGTGTCAAATGCTTTAGCAAGGTCAAGGTAAGCTGTGTGTACCTCCTTTCCCTTATCTATAGCCTGAGTAACTGTCTCAAAGAAATCCACCAGGTTCAGGAGGCATGATCTGCCCTTGACAAAACCGAACTGTGTGGGGTCCAGCGACTGGAGGTTCCCAATCTCTCCATTTATGAGTTCCATAATCATTTGCTCCATAGCCTTACAGATCAGACTGGTCAGGCATATTGGTCGGTAGTTCCCAGGGTCAGTTGTGGCCCCACCCTTGTGTAGCGGGACCACCATTGCCATGCGCCATTCTATGGGCACATATCCTGTGGAGAGGCTGAGACTGAACAGGGTATTAAGATGCGGGGTTAATTCCTTTTGGAGCTCGCGTATGACACAGCCTGGGACACCATCTGGTCCCATGGAGGCAGTGTTTTTAGCTTTAGATAGAGCCTTGTTAACCAACGCATCAGTAATAGTTGGACTTACACAATCCCCTAGAATGGTAATAGGCACTGTAGGTGGTGAGGCGGGGGGGGATTTGCACTGAACCTGTCAGCCAAGATGTTGGCAATGTCAGAAGGGTCAGTGTATTTTGTTCCATTTTTTACTAGCTCAGAACAGATCTGAGCATTGCCATTTAGGTTTTTGACGTAGCACTGTGGTGGCAGGACAGGTAGCTTACATCCTTCTAAGTTGGGAACTGCTGATTGAGGGCTCGGTGTCTGTTATTCTAAAAGTGTATTAGTTCTGGTTTAAGCACTTGGGCTTCAAGCCATTTATTTTACATTAAGAAGGTTTGTGGTCTGCACTCTTGTGGGAGGAGATGCTGGACTCTGCCCTTCTGAGCTGGGAATTTCTGGTTAAAGGCTTATAGTGCCTGCATATTTGAACTGTTGCTTACTGAAATTGGTGCACATTGTTTGCTGTAGCATAGACTAGATCCAGGCCTGCTGAATCTAGCTTTGTTTGTATGCTTATTGTTTGTTTGCTTGTTATTTCCCTGAAACACTAATTCCACTTAAAACACGGCTTTTCAGCACTTCTGTGGATCCCTAGTGATATCTGCATTGCTTACTGTACTTATTTCCTTGTTTCACTTGAAAGAAAGTTACTGTTTGTCATTTTTGCATTTAAGTTACCTGGCACTTGCTCACTAAAGCAATTATATAAGTCAGCACTAAAAAATTAAAAGCACTACACCCTCACAAACTCCCCTTGAGTACCTTGTCCCCATTGGCCCTTTTTTTCAATTATAAAGGAATTCCCAATACTACTCTAGCATGTCCAAAGGTCAGTTGTCAATCTCCTCTTTGGTCCAGCTGGTGACTCTGGGAATCTTGAGGCAATGTTACAACTGCCTCATGTACACAGACAACCCTCTCCTCCTCCCAACAAATTCCAACATGTGAGAGATGCAACCATATAGCCAAACTGGAGGCTAAGCTCTCTCAACTCAATACTGGCATAACCAGTCAGGAGGAGAAGGAAACCACACTCACTACAATTCCAGTCTCACATAGACCTACCACGACAGCAAACCAAAAACATAAACACACAAAAAAATACTCGGAGGCTGTAAATAAAAATCTGCCTAAGCAGCAGAGACCTCCAAAGCAGACACCCAATCAACCTCTACCCCAAAACAAAACATGTGCAACACATAGCTCACAAAGCCAGTGTGCCGAACAGTCACAGCCCTTAAGGCTAAACAACACACCTGATACACTTGTAATAGGTGACTCTATTGTCAGGCACACTGACGTCCGGCTCACCAGGCTGAACAAGGAGAAGGTCACGGTGAGCTGCCTGTCGGGCGCTAGGATCCGCCACATAACACAAGCACTCAGGTCATTCCAAGGCAAGTACAAATATGACTCAGTCATTGTCCATGCTGGTGTGAATGACCTGAGATGTACCTCCCTGGACTACATGAAAAGAGACATAGAGGAGCTCTCTGAGCATGTAACCCAGGCTGGTATGACCCTGATCTTGAGTAGCATCTTACCCTCACCAAGAATGATGCCACAATATGAAGACAAGATGATCAATTTCAACAATTGGCTTAAGTATTGGTGTCATTCAAAAGGGATCCAATGCCTGTCAGCCTGGGCTGACATGCTCAACAAGCCACGATGCTTTGCTAGGGACGGCTTGCACCTGTCTCCCCTGGGCTTTCGGATATTGGCAAAGGCTCTTGCTACCCCCATAGTGCCTTTTTTAGGCAAGGCTCAAAAAACAAACCCACCTCCATAGGTATCACAAGGGATAAGAAATTAAGAGTAATGCTACTCAACGCCAGAAGTCTAAACCTCAAGATGCATGCACTCGAAACTCTCTTTAGCATGGAGAACATCGATATCTGTGCAGTAACAGAAACCTGGTTCAAGGCTCCCGAGAGCACCCCAGCACTACCAGGTTATACCTCATACCATGCTTTTCCGCCCCAAAACTTGGACTGAACCACAAAAGGAGGGGGAGTACCAATATTCGTCAAAGATACCCACACCTCCAGGTTGGTGGCACAGCACAAAGCATCAGAGACCATCTATGTGCAACTAACAGTGGGTAAAACTGCCTTCCAGTTTATAGCCTGCTACAGACCACCCTCACAAACCCAGGAACCCCACCCAGCCTTCCTGAGAACGCTAGAAAATATGAAGGTCTCTCCAAACACCATTATATTGGTTGACTTCAACTACCCAAACATAGACTGGGAGCATTACTCTAGCTCCAACACCCTAGCCCAAAGGTTCCTAGAATTTATAAACTCAAATGCTATGGAACAACTTGTTACCACTCCCACAAGAGGGAAAAACATACTGGACCTGATCATCACCAACATGGGGACTCTATGCTCCAGACCAGAAGTGTATCCCTCACTGGTAAGATCAGACCATAAACTAATCTCACTGGATATTCACATCCCGACCCCACCCCCTGCCCAGAAAACCACAGTGAAAAACTTCTCTAAAGCAAATTTCACACTCCTCAAAATCGAGGTGGAATCCTTCAAAGCCCCCAGGCCTGTAGAAAATACGGCCCAGACCGCAGAATCCTTTATAAATGCATTCTATGAACACCTTCAGGAAAGCCTGGATAATGCAATCCCAAATAAAACCAAGACCCAATCCTCCAAAGGCAGGTCTGGTGGACCCCAACCATAAACAAACTATACAATAGAAGGAGGAAGCTACTACATGATAGAGCAAAATCCCAAAAAGGGAAGGCATCTCTGATCAGTATTAGCAAAAACTATGGGCACTCATAAAATCATCTAAGGACAGCTTCGAGAGAAAAATTGCACAGGACATTAAGGATAATCACAAGGCTTTCTTTAGTTATGTTAGGAACTTGGGTGGGAATTCCCAGATATGCTCAGAATTAGTCCAAAATGACAAAAAATACACCGAACCCACAGACATTGCCAACATCCTAGCTAACAGGTTCAGCGCAAACCCCCCCCTCCCCACCAAAAGGGCAAATATCTATCCCAGCAGAGTGCTGCCCCCCCTGACATCTCAGATGCTCAGGTAAGAGCCGCCCTCTCCAAAGCAAAAAACACAGCATCAATGGGACCAGACAGTGTCCCGGGCTGCGTCCTACATGAACTCCAAGAAGAGCTAAACCCAAACATAAAACTACTGTTCAATCTCAGCCTTACTACAGGATATGTACCCAAAAAGTGGCGTACAGCAACAGTGGTCCCTCTCCACAAAGGTGGTGCCTCAATGGATCCTGGAAACTATCGCCCCATAAGCCTGACCAGCTTGGTCTGCAAAGCTATGGAAAGGATCATCATGGACCTCATAAATAAAGATATTGGGGACCTACAGACACTGGATCCTACCCAGTTTGGCTTTATTAAGGGCAGATTCTGCCTCTTAAACCTGGTCGATTTCTTTGAAACAGTCACCAAGGTCATTGACGAGGGGAAGGTGGTCCACACAGCCTACCTGGACCTTGCAAAAGCCTTCGATACAATACACCACTCGGGCATTATAGATAAGCTCACCAGCTTAAATATAAACTGCTATGTCACTAGATGGGTTGCAAACTGGCTCAAGGACAGAACCCACATGGTTAGAATTGCTGGAGCCATGTCAGACTCCAAACCAGTTACAAGTGGCGTCCCACATGGCTCAGTCCTGGGACCTCTCTTGTTTGGTATATATTTCTCAGAGGTACAGGCCAACACAGAAGGACTGTGGCTGACCAAGTTCGCAGATGACTGCAAACTGGGTGCCATAATCGACTCTTCAGCTGACACAAGCATCCTCCAAAAGGGCCTCATAGAAACAGACAACTGGTTCCAGAGCCATGGTCTCAAGCTAAACGCCAAAAAGTGTATAGTCATGCCCTATGGCAAAAACAAAGTGCCCACAAATTACCACATAGGTGGTAATCCATTAAGTACAGAAGAAGTAATTAGGGACCTGGGGACCCAAGTTGATAGCAATCTCTCATTTGACAACCACTTGGCCAAAGTGGTTAGAAAAACATTTTATATAGCCCACCTAATCATGAAGGGATTCACATCTAGATCAGCGGAGGTCATCGTGCCACTTTACTCATCCCTCATCAGGCCCATAATTGAGTACAATGCCCCTTTTGGGATGTACCTTACCAGACACCTGCAGCAACTGGAAAGACCCCAAAAGTACCTCACCAAGAGGATCAAAGGGCTCAAACAGATGCCATATGCTGCCCGGTTAAAGAAACTCCAGCTCTACTCAATGACATACCGCCTGCTCAGAGGCGATCTGTGCCTGACGTATAAAGCCATGTCCAACCCGGAATTAATGGACATGCTGCACCTCAGAAAATCCAAATCCCATCGAACTACGTGCTCGAGAGACTTGAACCTCAGCACTGAAATAAATAGGACATGCTGGAGGGACAGATTCATAACACAGAGGCTCCCTTCACTCTGGAATAAAATCCCAGTCCAGGTTAGGCAGAGTCCCTCATTGACTCTCTTCAAGAGGAATCTTGATGAGTGGATGGGAGATCGTAGGTTTACCCTGGGTATCACTTCTGTGTCACTGTTAGACAGAGGCACAGTATTCTAACCTCGAAAAAGGGCATAGCAAAATTAATTTAAAATGGGTGGCGAAAGCCAAACACACTCTGGCTAGGCTTATAAATGCCCTAGGGCAGATAGCCTAGTATGAACCTATGAACCTATGAACCATAGAAGGCCTTATGGTTATCCTTGGCATCCTTGGCAACTTTCTTGTCAAAATTAGCTTTAGTTGACTTGATGAGGGCCCTCAATTTCTTACTAATGCTGATCAGGGAAGATTTTTCTACTTGAGATTTGGCCTTTTTTTGTACAAGTCTCCTTTTTTTATTGTAAATTTTGCTTATGGCCAGGGTCCACCATACTGGTTTATTCTTGCTTGAGGAAGGAGTCTTGGTTTTATTTGGGATAGCACGGTCCATGCAATCCTGGAGATGCATATAGAGTGCCTTGGTGTAGGATTCCGCATCCTGGATATCATTATCCTTCTGCAAGGGAATAGTGAAGCTTTCCACTTCGGATGCAAAGTAGTTTGAAGTTTGCTTTGGAAAGGTTTTTGACTATGGTTACTTTGATTATGGGAGGTGGAGGAGTGAGGATGTCCAGGGTTATCAGTTTGTGGTCGGATCTGACCAAGGAGGGGGTGATAATGGGTGTGGTACAATGGGCGCCCATATTTGTGATGATTAAATCCAATATGTTGTCCCCTCTAGTGGGGGAACATACTAGTTGTTCAAGAGCATTTGAATTTATAAATTCTATGAATCGCTGAGCAGAGGAGTTGGAACATTGGTAGTTCGCCCAGTCTATACCAGAGTAGTTGAAATCCCCCAAGATTATGGTGTTGGGTAGGAACTTTATACTTTCCAATGTCTCAAGGAATGTAGAGTAAGCATCTTGGGACATGGTGGGCGATCTATAACTGGCTACGACTTGAAATGTTGTTCTGCCTGCTGATGATCTCTGGGGCATCATGCTGCACTACTAACCTGGAGATATGGGTATCCTTGATGAATATGGATACACCTCCGCCCTTTGTACTGCGATCCGGTAACTGAGGCCGGAAGGTATGATATGAATTGTAACCTGGCAGTGCTGGGGTGCTCTCTTGAGCCTTGAACCAGGTTTCCGTCACTGCACAAACATCGATTTTCTCCATGCTGAGGAGAGCCTCGAGTGTGTGCATTTTGAGGTTGAGACTTCTGGCGTTGAGTAGCGTTACCCTTAGTTTTTGGTTACCTGTGCTGGTTACGGTGGTTGGTTTGTCCTTTGAGCCTTGCCTAAAAAAGGCACTATGGGGACGGCAAGAGCCTTGGCCAGTATTCGAAAACCTAGGGGTGACAGGTGCAACCCATCTCTGTCAAAACAGCGAGGCTTGTCTATCATGTCATCCCAGGCAGACAGACACTGGATCCCCTTAGAATGACACCAGAAGCTTAGCCAATTGTTGAAATTGATCATTTTGTCTTTGTATTGTGGCATCATTCTAGGTGAAGGTAAGATGCTACTCAAGGTCAGGGTCATACCAGCTTGGGCTACATGATCAGAGAGCTCCTCAATGTCTCTTTTCATGTAGTCCAGGGAGGTACATCTTAGATCATTCACACCATGTACAATGACAGCATCATACTTGTACTTGTTCTGGAGTGACCTAAGTGCCTGTGTTATGTGGCAGATCCGAGCACCCGACAGGCAGCTGACAGTAACCTTCTCCTTGTTCAGCCTGGTGAGTGGAACATCCGTGTGCCTTACTATAGAGTCTCCTATTACTAGCATGTTAGGTATGGTGTTTTGCCTTAAGGGCTGTTTTGAGGCACACTGCTGAGGTGAATTATGTGTTTTCTGGCTTGTTTTTGGGGTGCTGGCTGCTTGCTTTTCTGCTTTGGAGGGCACTGTTTCTTTTTCAGATTGGTACCTAGTGCCTCCGAATATGTTTTTGTATATTTATGCGTATGTTTTGCCGGCGCTTGTTTTGTAGATTCATGTGACAGGTGGTGTGATGCAAGTGTGTCCCTTATCCTCTTGACTGTCTGTTACAGTCATGGGTTGAGAGTGCTTAGCCTCCAGTCTGGCTGTGTATTTGCATCTTTCACAAGTGTTTGTGTCTAGAGGTAAGAGGAGAGGGTTGTCTGTATACATGAGGCAGTTGTGACACTGTCTCAGGATGCCCAATTCCACCAGATGAACTGGAGAGTACACCTGAAGCTGACCTCTGGACATGCTTTGAAGAGTAAATTGAACTTAAGTCCTGCGGACGATCGAGGGTCTTATGCTATATTATAATATGCTGTCTAGGACATTTGGAGAGTAATAGTGCTGTCTAGGAGATTAGGACAAGTGCTGATTTCTGTTTTTCAAGTGCTGCAATAAGAGCAGCTGATCTGAAGCACTTGAGTTGAGGCTTGCCTAGTTCTAAGGGAAAATTTACAGTGCAGACTTTGTGGGGCCGGGAATAGTATACCCCAGCTAACCGGTGCTGCCCAACACTGCTCTGTGCGCAAGACCACGCAAAAAGAGAGTTGCAGGGTTTTTCCTCTAGATAAGTGAGGAAAGTGAGTACAAGAGCTGTTTTTCTCTAAGCAAGTGAGAAAAGTAAGGGCAAAAGTAAAATTATAGGGTGATAGTTCCTGGGGTCCATTCTGGATCCACTTTAGGGAGCAGGATAACTGTTGCTGTGTGCCACTCTGTGGATGTGTAGCCTGTAGAGAGGCTGAGTTTGAACAGAGTGTTTAGGTGAGGGGTTAGTTCATTTTGGAGCTCGTGTAAGACATAGCCTGGCACTCTGTCCAGTCCCATTGAAGCTGTGTTTTTGGCTTTGGATAGGGCTGTTTTAACCTGTGTGTCAGTGATTGCTGAGGCTCTACATTCTTCTGGTATGGTTATGGGCCCTTTAGGGGGTGAGAGGGGGGTGAAGTTTCCACTAAACCTGTCTGCTAGAATGTTGGCAATATCAGTCAGTTCAGTTTATTTTGTGCCATTCTACACTAACTCAGAGCAGATCTGAGAGCTTCCACTTAGGTTCTTGACATAGCTAAAGAACACGTTGTGGTTATCTTTGGGGTCCTTGGCAATTTTTTTTCGAAGCTAGCCTTGGATGATTTTATGAAGAATTGTAGTTTTTTGCTGATATTGATCAGGGATGTCTTTCCTTCTTGGGATTTTACTCTTTTCTGTACTAATTTCCTCCTTCTATTGTATAGCTTGTTTATGGCAGGGGTCCACCAGACTGATTTCCTTTTCTTGGAGGAGTGAGCCTTGGTTTTGCTTGCGATAGCATGATCCATACATTCTTGCAGGTGCTCATAGAGTGCCTTTGTAAGGGATTCAGCAGCTTGGACAGCATTGTCGTTTAGCATGGGGGCTGTGAACCTTTCCACCTCAGTCTTAAGTAATGTGAAGTTTGCCTTTGAAAAGTTTTTCACAGTGGTTTCCTTGATTGGGGGTGGGGGTGGGGGCGGAATGTGGATATCCAGAGTGATTAGTCTTTGGTCTGATCTAACCAGCGAGGCATCGACCTCCGGTGTGGAACACCGGTCTCCCATGTTGGTGATGACCAGGTCCAATATGTTGTCCCCTCTGGTGGGGGTGTTGACCAGATGATCAAAGACAGTTGGGTTTATAAATTCTAGGAAGCGTTGGGCAAGGGAGTTAGTACTTGAATAGTTCTCCCAGTTAATGTTTGGGTAATTGAAATCACCCAATATTTGGGTGTTTGGAAGGACCTTCATATTTTCCAATGTCTCCAGAAACATGGAATATGGGTCCTTGGTCATGGTGGATGATCTGTAGCAAGCTACAATTTGAGTTGCAGTTTTGCCCATTGTTAGTTGCACATGGATGATCTCTGAGGCATTGTGCTGCACCACTAACCTGGAGGTGTGGGTATCCTTGATGAATATGGATACACCCCCGCCTTTTGTGTTTTGGTCCGGTTCTGTAGCCGAAAATTATGGTATGAGTTACAGCCTGGTAGTGCTGGGGTGCTCTCTGGAGCCTTAAACCAGGTTTCTGTTACTGCACAGATATCGATGTTCTCCATACTGAGGAGTGTCTCGAGCGCATACATTTTGAGGTTTAGACTTCTGGCATTGAGTAGCATTACCCTTAGTTTTTGGTTACTTGTGCTATTTACAGTGGTGGGTTTGTCTTTTGAGCCTTGCCTAAAAAAGGCACTATGGGGGCAGCAAAAGCCTTGGCCAGTATTCGAAAGCCTAAGGGTGACAGGTGCAAGCCATCTCTTGCGAAGTAACGTGGCTTGTCGAGCATGTCATCCCAGGCAGACAGATACTGGATCCCCTCTGAATGACACCAGAAACTTAGCCAATTGTTGAAATTGATCATTTTTTCTTTATACTGTGGCATCATTCTTGGTGAGGGCAGGATGCCACTCATGGTCAGGGTCATACCAACTTGGGCTATGTGATCAGAGAGCTCTTCCATGTCTCTTTTCATGTAGTCCAGGGAGGTACATCTCAGATCATTTACACCAACATGGACAATGACAGAGTTGTATTTGAACTTGTTCTGGAGAGACCTAAGTGCTTGTGTTATGTGGCGGATCCTGGCACCTGACAGGCAGCTAACTGTAACCTTCACCTTGTCCAACCTAGTTAATGGGACTTCAGTGAGCCTGACTATAGAGTCACCTATTACTAGTGTGTTGGGTATGTTAGTTTGCCTTAAGGGCTGTGATTGAGTGGCACACTGATTATGTGAAGTATGTGTTTCATAGTTTGTGATGGGGTGTGGAGGTTGTTTGGGTGTCTGCTTTGGAAGTCTCTGTTGCTTTTGCAGATTTTTATTTAGGGCCTCCAAGTATGTTTTTGTGTATTTATGTGTATTATTTGCTGGTGTTGGTTTAGTAGGTCTATGTGAGACTGGTGGTGTGTTGCAAGTATTTTCCTTCTTCTCTTGGGTTGTGAGACTGTTGCCTCCTGTTTGGCTGTATAATTGCATCTCTCACATATATTAGTGTTTGGTGGTAGGAGTAGAGGGTTGTCTGTGTACATGAGGCAGCTGTAACATTGCCTCAAAATGCCCAGATTCACAGTTGGACTGGGGAGTACACCTGAAACTGCCCTTTGGACATGCCTGAATAGGTAAAGTGAGCTGTTGTACTGATTGGCTGGTAGGGACGAATAGAGAGCCTTGCCCTTCTGGACAGTATAGGGGGAGGTCTAGTGCTGCAGTTAATTGGTGCTTGCTATGAGTTTTGATCAAGTGCTGGGGGGAACATCCGTGTGTCTCACAATGGAGTCACCTACAACCAATACATTAGGTTTTGTATTGTTACTCTTTATGGGATTAATTGTTGAGACACTGGTGTGTGTGTGTGTGATATTATGTGTTGTGGTTGTTTTTTCTGCATTGTTACATTCATAGGTTCATAGGTAGGTACTAGGCTATCAGCCCTGGGGCCTATATAAGCCTAGCCAAAAAGGTTCCATGGCTTTTGCCACCCGAGAAAGTTATTTTCCTGTGCCCCTGTCAAGCAGAGCCACAGAAGTGATCCCCAGGGTGAATTTTCTATTTCCCATTCAGTCATCAAGATTTTTCTTAAAGAGGGCCAATGAGGAACTTTGCTTGACATGAATGGGTAGTTTGTTCCAGAGTTTGGGAAATCTCTGGGACAGGAATCTATCCCTCCAGCATGTTCTGTTTATTGTGGTGACAAGCTTTAGGTCCCTGGAGTGAGGCCAATCAACAAAGAGTACAAACATAAAAATTATTTAAAATGTTACTACACAATAATAGGTATTGCCACCTCCCATTTATCTAGTTTTGCAGCAATAAGACATACATTAAAATGCATATTAAAACAAAACAGATTAAAGGCAAGACAGAAAAAACAAACTGGTGACACGTATCAGAAGAAAAAGCAGAAGAACAACTAAATAGTTATATGGTTAACTTACCAGTTCTTCTGACTAACACTGCTGTTGACTGTATTAATATTGAGTCTTGCAATGTTTGTAATTTGTCCAATTTTAGTGACTTTGATAGTTACTGTGGTATTCCTGTAGTAACACCTACATCACAAGATTCTACATTGGATGATGATGAAGGGTTTCTTAGTAATAGTCACCCTGTGGTATTGCATAACACTGGTGGTGATTTTACAGTGTATAATTTTTCTAAAATAGAGGTGCCACCTGATTTAATAACATTGTTATCTAAAGGGCAAACCTATGTTCCCCCTTGTAGGTTGGATTTAGTCAAAACTATTATTGACTTAAAACTCTATACCAGAAAACTTAATTTGAACATGCTGATGGGTGACAACCTAACTAGCATCCCTAGTGAGTTAAGAATTCCTAGTACCTTTAATCCACCCTTGAATCCCTTAATTAAAACATTTGAACAGTTTTGTGAACTAGATATTCGCAACTTAGCACAGTGTAAACCAGTTGAGCAGTTAAATAAAAACAGGGATTTCCTTAAAGAAAGAGATTGTTTAGATTTCATGAAAATGAATGCAATAAGAATATGTAAGCCAGATAAAGGTGGAGGGGTTGTTATTTTTGACAACGATGATTATTCAAATAGGATGTCAAACTTGTTAAACTCACCCTCCTACGCTGTTAGTTCACTTTCTGAATTGAACAAAGCGTATAGCTTAATTAAGAATGTTATAGAAGATCTTTACATTGAAGGGAGAATCACTCAATCTATGTATAATTTTATGTCTACTTCTTTTCCTAGATTTCCTTGCTTATTTGGTATCCCAAAAATTCATAAAAATCTGGAGAATCCACCTATGCGTCCTTTAGTAGACAGTAGAGGTTCTCCCACTTATGCATGTGCTAAAGTTGTAGACTTTATTTTACAAAAATACTTGGTAAACATCAAACAAATATGTAAAGATTCATGGACTTTTTTGAGAAATATCAATGAGTTGGATTTTAAGGCTAGTTATAACTTCTTGACCATACACGTCAAGGATTTATATACCTGTATTCCTCACATGGAGGCCCTAGAATGGATTAATGAGTTGTTAAAACTCCAAGGGTGTCCCTCAGATGATTGTTTGTTAGTAGAAGAATTGTTAACTTTAATTCTAGAAAACAACTTCTTTGTCTTTGAAGGGATGTTTTTTCTTCAAAAGATCGGGGTAGCCATGGGTTCACCGTGTGGTGCTAGTGTGGCCAATATGGTCATGGCCTATTGGGAACACTTGTTTGTGAATAACAACTGTAGTTTTAAGGAACACATCATGTTCTATACCCGTTTTTTAGATGACATCTTCATTTTGATTGATGGTGATGCTGTACTTAGTGACAAGTTGGTTGAGTACTTAAACACAACCGCCTCTTTCTTAAAATTTACACACACGTTTGATGTTAATTCCATTGCTTATCTTGATATTACACTTGCTAAAGATTGGGCTTTGGAGAGATATACAGCTTCCATCCACAGGAAGAAGACTTACTGTAATTCAATGCTTCATTTTACAAGTTGTCACCCATATCATCAAAAACGGGCTATTGTAAAGGGTCAATTAGTCCGGGCAGCACGTATTGTCACAGTTGATGCTGATTTTTATGAGGAATGTGAATTTATGAAGGTGATGCTTTTAGCTCGTGGTTACCCTGAGTTATTGATAAATGAAATGATCAATGAAGTTTCATTGAAACGTCAGTCACATTTCTACACACCCCTCTTAGACAAGACTAGTAATAGTTCACCTAGTGGTAATGACGTTACGTCTAATTTTGTTGAAGCTACCATAATTCAGCATGATTCTAATGTTCTATCTACCTCTTTCATTACTACATTTAATATGGACAGTAGTAGTTGTTATCGAATCCTGAAGAAAAACTGGGGAATTTTTAAGAGTGATAGTAGCGTTTTTAACAGTGTGGGTGAATACCCACTTGTCACATATAGGAGGGGTATGAATCTTAAAACTTATTGTGAACTCAAGAAAACTAACACGGTTAGGACCCCTGGCATGTATAAATGCCAAGCTTGCAATTATTGTTCACATATTATAGAATCCAATAGGTTCAGTGTTAACAATTTACACTTTAACTTGAAATGGAGAAACAACTGTAACTCTAAGTTAGTTGTGTATCTCGCTAAATGCCAGTTTTGTCCAGCGTTTTACGTTGGCAAAACTGAAAGAAAATTTCAAAACCATATCTATGAGCATTTGTATGCTATAAGGAAAAACAAACTTGAAAATGCTTTGGCAAAACATGTTGATTCTTTTCCTGACCACAAGTTTAAATTTATCATAATAGATCAAGTCCATAGCGATGTTAGAGGTGGCCCTGAGGTTCTTAAACTTGATGAATTGGAACTTTCCTGGCAAATAAGACTTAATGCTTATAGTTTGCCAGGTTTAAATGAAGGATGTATTTTGAGTAGCATTTTAAAACTGAAAAGTTTAAAACGTTAAAAAACTGTAGATATTTTAGTATATTTTGGTACTTTAATCTGTTTTGTTTTAATATGCATTTTAATGTATGTCTTATTGCTGCAAAACTAGATAAATGGGAGGTGGCAATACCTATTATTGTGTAGTAACATTTTAAATAATTTTTATGTTTGTACTCTTTGTTGATTGGCTAGTAAGGTGTATTTAAATGAGTTGTTTTACTGTGTGATTTGTCTGATGAAGTTTGTGTTTTACCATAAACGAAAAGCGCTTAACAGTATATCAATTGCGTGTGTGCCTCTTTTATCCTGCTCAGTTTTCTATTCAGTTCGTTTGTTTTTGTTTCTTAGTTTGATAGCTTTGTATGTTAGGCAGAGATAGCCTCTGAGTAGATGATATGTGATGGAGTAGAGCTAGAGTTTTTTGAGATGGTCTGTGTATGGCATCGGTTTGAGTCCAGAAATCCCCTTAGTGAGGTATTTCTGTGGCCTTTCCAATTGTTGTAGGTGTCTTGTGAGATACATGCCAAATGGGGCATTGTACTCTATAATGGGATTGATGAGGGGTGAGTAGAGAGGAACAATGACCTCCTTTTTTCTAGAGGAGAACCCTTTTTTGATTAGGTGTGCCACGTAGAAGGATTTCCTGACTACTGTTGCGATGTGGTTATCAAAGGAGAGACTACTGTCCACCTGTGTCCCGAGGTTTCTTATCACACTTTCAGGGTTTAGTGAGCTACCACCTATGTCATAGTTCATGGGTGCCGAGTTTTTCCCAAAGGGGATGACAATGCACTTCTTGGCGTTGAGCTTGAGGCCATGACTTTGACACCAAGAATCTGTCTCTGTGAGACCCTTTTGTAGAATGTCTACATCATTAGGTGATTCTATTATGGCTCCCAGTTTGCAGTCATCTGTGAACTTTGTTATCCAAAGACCTTCTGTGTTGGCCTGCACTTCAGAGAAGTAGATGCCGAACAGGAGAGGACCCATGACCGAACACTGTGGTACTCCACTCTTCACTGTTCTGAAGTCGGACATGGAGTCGGCTACTTTGACTGTGTGGGTTCTGTCAGTGAGCCAGTTGGCCACCCATCTTGTGACATAGGGATTTATGCCAAGTTTAGTGAGTTTATCTATAATTCCAGAGTGGGGAATGGTATTGAAGGCCTTGGCAAGGTCAAGATAGGCTGTGTGCACTACCTTGCCCTCGTCTACAGCTCTAGCTTCTGTTTGGGAGGCCTCTGATCTTTTGATAAGTTACTTCTGCATATCTGGGTTTATTTGTCATATCCTTATTCAGTGTAGGAAGTGTGTGTGTGTGTGTTTGTGTGTGTGTGTGTGTGTGTGTGTGTGTGTGTGTGTGTGTGTGTGTGTGTGTGTGCGTGCGTGCGTGCGTGCGTGCGTGTGTGTGTGTGTGTGTGTGTGTGTGTGTGTGTGTGTGTGTGTGTGTGTGTGTGTGTGTGTGTGTGCTGTCAACCTGTTTGGCATGCGATTTGTTCTTATGTGAGTCTTGCCTCCAATTTGATAGTGTAACTACATCTCTTGTATAAAGTATTTGTTTGTTTCAGGAGTAAGTGGTTGTCAGTATACATGAGACAATTGCTGCATTGCTTCAGGATGCCCATTTCATAGGTTCATAGGTTCATACTAGGCTATCTGCCCTAGGGCATTTATAAGCCTAGCCAGAGTGTGTCTGGCTTTCGCCACCCATTTTAAATGAATTTTGCTATGCCCTTTTTCGAGGTTAGTATACTGTGTCTCTGTCTAACAGTGACACAGAAGTGATACCCGGGGTAAACCTATGATCTCCCATCCACTCATCAAGATTCCTCTTGAAGAAAGTCAATGAGGGACTCTGCCTAACCTGGACTGGGATTTTATTCCACAGTGAAGGGAACCTCTGGGTTATGAATCTGTCCCTCCAGCATGTCCTATTTATTTCAGTGCTGAGTTTCAAGTCTCTCGAGTGCGTAGCTCGATGGTATTTGGATTTTCTGAGGTGCAGCATGTCCATTAATTCTGGGTTGGACATGGCTTTATACGTCAGGCACAGATCGCCTCTGAGCAGGTGGTATGCTACTGAGTAGAGCTGGAGTTTCTTTAACCGGGCAGCATATGGCATCTGTTTGAGCCCTTTGATCCTCTTGGAGTACTTAGAGGTACTTTTGGGGTCTTTCCAGTTGCTGCAGGTGTCTGGTAAGGTACATCCCAAAAGGGGCATTGCACTCAATTATGGGCCTGATGAGGGATGAGTAAAGAGGCATGATGACCTCTCCTGATCTAGATGTGAATCCCTTCATGATTAGGTGGGCTATATAAAATGTTTTTCTAACCACTTTGGCCACGTGGTTTTCAAATGAGAGATTGCTATCAACTTGGGTCCCCAGGTCCCTAATTACTTCTTCCGTACTTAATGGATTACCACCTATGTGGTAATTTGTGGGCATTTTGTTTTTGCCAAAGGGGATAACTATACACTTTTTGGAGTTTAGCTTGAGGCCATGGCTCTGGCACCAGTTGTCTGTTTCTATGAGGCCCTTTTATAGGATGCTTGTGTCAGTTCGAGAGTCGATTCTGGCGCCTAGTTTGCAGTCAACTGCGAACTTGGTCAGCCACAGTCCTTCCATGTTGGCCTGTACCTCCGAGAAATATATACCGAACAAGAGAGGTCCCAGGACTGAGCCTTGTGGGATGTCACTTGTAACTGGTTTGGAGTCTGACATGGCTCCAGCAATTCTAACCATGTGGGTTCTGTCCTTGAGCCAGTTTGCAACCCATCTAGTGACATAGCAGTTTATATTTAAGCTGGTGAGCTTATCTATAATGCCCAAGTGGGGTATTGTATCAAAGGCTTTTGCGAGGTCCAGGTAGGCTGTGTGGACCACCTTCCCCTCGTCAATGGCCTTGATGACTGTTTCAAAGAAATTGACCAGGTTTAAGAGGCAGGATCTGCCTTAACAAAGCCGAACTGGGTAGGATCCAGTGTCTGTAGGTCCCCAATATCTTTATTTATGAGGTCCATGATGATCCTTTCCCTAGCTTTGCAGACCAAGCTAGTCAGGCTTATGGTGAGATAGTTTCCAGGATCCGTTGAGGCACCACCTTTCTGGAGAGGGACCACTGTTGCTGTATGCCACTCTTTGGGTACCTATCCTGTAGTAAGGCTGAGATTGAACAGTAGTTTTATGTTTGGGTTTAGCTCTTCTTGGAGTTCATGTAGGGCCAGCCGGGCACCGTCTGGTCCCATTGATGCTGTGTTTTTGCTTTGGAGAGGGCAGCTCTTACCTGAGCATCTGAGATGTCAGGGGGGCAGCACTCTGCTGGGATAGATATTTGCCCTTTTGGTGGGGGGGGTGGGAGTTTGCGCTGAACCTGTCAGCTAGAATGTTGGCAATGTCTGTGGGTTCAGTGTATTTTTTGTCATTTTGGACTAATTCTGAGCATATCTGGGAATTCCCACCCAGGTTCCTAACATAACTAAAGAAAGCCTTGTGATTATCCTTAGTGTCCTGTGCAATATTTCTCTCAAAGCTGGCCTTAGACGATTTTATGAGTGCCCGTAGTTTTTTGTTAATACTGATCAGAGATGCCTTCCCTTTTTGGGATTTTGCTCTGTCATGTAGTAGCTCCTTCCTTCTGTGTATAGTTTGTTTATGGCTGGGGTCCACCAGACAGGACGCCTGCCTTTGGAGGATTGGGTCTTGGTTTTATTTGGGATTGCATGATCCATGCATTCCTGAAGGTGTTCATAGAATGCATTTATAAAGGATTCTGCGGTCTGGGCTGTATTTTCCACAGGCCCGGGGGCTTTGAAGGATTCCACCTCGGTTTTGAGGAGTGTGAAATTTGCTTTAGAGAAGTTTTTCACTGTGGTTTTCTGGGCAGGAGGTGGGGTCAGGATGTGAATTTCTATCAGGTTAACCAGAAAAATGATGGAAAACTGCCCGTCCATGATAGCAGACTCTTACTGTATGTTTTATTCAGGAAGGGGATGGGTTAATGAGACAGGACTGTGCTGGTAGTGCCAGGACTACAAGAAAGACCTATACGTTGTGTAGGTTAAGGTTGATCAATAAGGAAACACTGCTCAGTGCACAACTGAGTTGATCCTATAACAGCAGAAAAGCTTGGAAGGATTTCACTAACAGATGTTTAGGGGAAAAACTGAGCTTCAACGCTCTTGCATCTGTGTGGGGCACTACTAAACTCCACTGCCCAAAGACCAGCACCATACAAATGTGAGGTTTAAATACGAGCAAACAGAAACAGCTTTTAAGCTAACTACCAATCAGGAAAGCACACAATAAGCCTTCCACCAGTAATCCCCAACTCAGACAGGTTACATCAATACACTTCTGCCACAAGGGTACAGAAAAAAAACACCTTTTTAATGTAGAATAGCTGTTGTGAAGCCAAAGTGTAACAGGACCACATAAACTACCTACAATAGACCTACAACTAACAGATAAAATGTAATGCAGTGCAATTAGCTACGTAAAGCAGCAGCTGACAGTACATTTTTTTTGAAACTGCTAATGTAAGTCACAGTATGTAAGAGTAATGCAAAAATACTTAAAGCCCTTTTGTGTGCTTCTCAGCTCAGATAAACCAGGCAAACACATACTACCACTAGATGAATAATCCCTGCTCTCCTAATGTAAAAGCACATAAAGGACTGCCCGGAGTGGAATGCTACCACAAACCTAAAACATACAAAATGCTACCACAAACAAACTTAATGATATATATGCAGCAGTGTACTTTAAACAGTTTATAAAAGTGTGATTATTCAATTAAAATCTTCACTTTGTATAAATGAGCAAAGAGCCACTCAGTTGTACAGAATTTATGTTGTGGTACTAAAAACAAGATAAGCTGATTAATAATCCCTCCAACCAATAAAATTACATGCAGAAATCTCAAGTGTTTCCTCAGTCTAAACAGACCAGGCTACCTCACAGTGCACTAGATGGAAAATCCACTGACCTCTTGATGTAAAAACAAGTGTTTGCTACAGTGTAAAAATACACTACTTTATCCAACAGCTAGCTAGATAATGAAATCAGAAGTAAATCAGCAGAAAAGACAATGAGAGGCAAAAAGTACATTTTCACTATAAGCACAAGGAAAGGCAAATAAATAATTCAAGATATCAGCAGCAGTGTAGAAAGGAAGTAGCTTATTAAGCTCAATTTACAATAGGGTTGAGCAGCTTAAAATCACCAGATTTAAAATGCAGATCAATGAAGGGGACGCTGGGTGAGGAAAAACTAGCAGGGAATCACCAGCAGTGCCTTTAGTTTATGCAGGCTTGAAATATTTTCAGAAAAAGACATAGACCTAGAAATTCACTATGTATCTAAGTATTACTCAAGAAACAACTTAAGCAATGAAAAGACATGTGAAATGTGCAGTTGGGGTCACCTGTTCACTTTGCTTGATCATGTTAAATGTGCAGTCTAGATAATTTAAGCTTCTCTCTCACACAGAACAAAAACATCAGGCCAAGCAGATTTCTTAAAACAAATGGAGCAGCTCTTTCACTCACAGACAAAACAAATATATATGTTTACACTCCTCACCAAGCAGGGAATCACCAGCAGTGCTTTAGATTATGCAGGCTTGAATTTTTTTTTCAGAAAAAAAGGATAAAGAGCCAGAAATTCACTATGTATTTAAGTATCTCTCAAGAAACAATTTAAGCAATGAAAAAACGTGAAATGTGCAGTTGGGTTCACCCATTCACTTTGCTTGATCATGTTAAATGTGCAGTCTAGATAAATTAAGTCTCTATTTCTCACATAGAACAAAAAGTGCCAGGCCAAGCAGATTTCTTAAAACAGAAAACAAAATTGAGCAGATAAAACAGAAAGGAGCTGTATCACTCACAGACATAGTTCACTTGCTCAGAGGTGTTTGGACTTTAACACAAACACCCAGGAACAACTAGTTAGCTCCCCAGCTAGAGATACAAATATCCTAGACGTAGTACTCACAAACATGGGGGGATGTTGCTCCCTCCCATGCATTAATTCCTCCCTAGTAAGATCTGAGCACAAAACAATCTCCTTTAGTATTAAAACTAACTTAGAACCCCATCAAACTCTTAACCTGATAACAATTTGCTAAGGCCAATTATCTCAAATTAAGTGACAACTTACTAAACTTCTAAGTCCATCTGAACCAGATTACACTGAGGCCTACTCTGAGCTGTACACAAAAGCATTGTACAACCATATTCATAGCAGCATAGAGGAGGCAGTACCTGTCCGAGTGAAATCTATGATCACTGGAAAAAATAAACTACTCTGGTGAACTGCTAGCATAAATAGTCAACAAAAGGAAAAAAATCCTATGAAAAGCCAAGGAGGAACAGACAAAACAGTGCAAAAGGACCTTAACAGTCTAATCAAAGAAATTGGAGAGCTGGTCAAATCTGCCAAAACAAACTATGGGGCAACAATAGCCTTCCAGGTGAAAAAATAAACATAAGGCCTTTTTTAGTTATATAAACACCAAACAGCGTGGAAAGGATAAACGTTTCACTTAGGATAATACAATTAAAAAAAAACAGCTTTAATAACTTCACATTTAAGAACAGAAAGTCCCTCAAGTGATTATTATGCTACCCTAGGAACAAGTTGAATAATTTGCTACCAGATGTTACACCGGGGACAATGCCTTGTCATAAATGCAATTTTTGTATATATATTGAATCCTCAGGAACATTTAAACATCCAGGCACAGGAAGGATTTTTGCATTTAGGGTTGAGGCAAACTGTGATTCTTTTAATGTGATCTACTTAGCGTCATGTAGCAAATGTTCAGCATTTTATGCAGGAAAATTAATAGGAGGTTTAAGGATAGGCTTAGGGCGGGGCCGGCCTTAGCCGAAATGGCGCCCTAGGCAGTAAGCTCAGCCCTTTAAGCCCCACCCACACCACACATGAAACACCCCTATTTGAGCCACACCCACTGGGTCATTCCCCAAGAAAGCCACTCCAGTCATTTCCTTAAATTATTTAAATGCTTAGGAAGAAAAAGATACCTTGTAATGTAGTTAAACTGCAGCTACCTTTGCATATGTATTTTCTACTTGAAATACCAGAGCCAGATCATGGTCAAATAGAGTTCTAGGAAGGGTAATAGACCACCATCCCAGAGCAACTCCCAGCAGCAGCCTCCTCCTCAGCCATTCCAGTGTTCCACTATTTGGTTATCTCACCAGTTACCATGCATACTGTTCTATTTGCCTCTACAATGATTACAGATATTGAAATAAAATAACACAAACACAGATAGCCATTTGCTAAACAAACAATACAGTCTCACAATGAACACAGACTTAGCACGAGCAGTAAACTTCTCTGTCCTTGAAACTTATATTCATTGAAATGGCAAAACTCACATTCATTGAAACAGCATGGAATCCCACATTCATAGAAATGCATCTGGTTGGTGGACAATTAAGTTTACCTTTGAGTTGTTTTCAAAACAGTCTCCTTGCACACATTTTTTAGGGCCAGGCATTCATGAAGTTATTCTTTAATTCACCTTCCTGATTGTATTGAATTATATTCCTTGTATAATACAGCACCACTTGTTAGAATATGTTTTAAATTTGTAGTTTTAAACATTCTTTTAATAAGCAATGAAACAAAATGTATGAACCAATAACTATCCATTCCAGAAAATTTCAACAATAAAAGGTCACTCAAGACTTGAGCACATCTTGGGCGGTGAAGTGGTTAACATTGTCACCTCACAGCAAGAGATTCTCTGGTTCGATTCTTGGCTGGGGTGCCTTCTGTGTAGAGTTTGCATGTTCTCCCTGTGTTCGCGTGGGCTTCCTCCGGGTACTTCGGTTTCCTCCCACATCCCAAAGACATGCATCTGGAGCATTTCTCCCCGGGCCTCTGCTGAAAACAGGCTCTGTGGAACCTAGTTGGACTTTCCCGGTCAACAAATACTAAATAAAAAATAAATAAAGACTTCTATCATTATAATCCACCAATATTATTCCACACGCACAATCTCTGCAGAAGTAAAATCATCTGAATTCCACATTAAAGAAATCTGTAACTAATGAAGAGGTTGCTACTGGCAAACAACTTTATATATCAATATTATCTACAAATTCAGTGCCTGCTGCCCTTGAAAAATTAATTGCCTATATTACATTACAAATTGGTAAACTGGTAATATTGCAATAGGAAATGACTAATAAGTTCACAGTCACTAGGCATCTCATACAAAGGCCATACTCAGGAGTGTAGAACCCTATCCCCTTATAATGCACCAAATAATCAACAATCATATAGGCACTGCATATCAGCACTCCAGCTACATGGTGTGGGAGTGGAATCCACAGCCTTCTGCACCAAGGGCAATTAGGCTACTAACATGCTTTCAGATTGTACAACACAGTGTGCCATTTGATAAACAAAAACAGCTAGCTGCACACTGAAAACATTTACACTTGTTACAGTGTATTAAATTTGTAGTTTTGAACATTTTTCCAGTAAGTAATAAAACAAAATGTATGACCCAATAATGACAAACCCGCCCATTTCAGAACATTTTAACAATAAATGGCCCCTCAAACTTCCTTAAACAGTATCAGTCAGTAAGCACAATCTCTGCAGAAGTAAAATTCTTCTCAATAATTCTACATTAAAGATATTTGTAACTAATGAAGAGGCTGTTACTGTCAAAGAACTTTACATTTCACTGTTCCATCTACAAATTCAGTGCTTGCTGCCCTTGAAGAATTAATTACCTAGGCTGCATTAAAGAAAAAAATGATACACTGGTAATATTGCAATAGAGAATAACAGAAACAGATACTTTCATAGTTACTAGGCATCTTAAACAAAGGACGGCACACTAAGGAATGCAGAACCCCTATCCCCTTTTAAAATGCAACTAATAATTGACAACTAGGACATTACATACCATGCCTCCATACCCCTCAACCTCTTAGCACAAGAAATCTGAACAAAGCCTAAAATAATGGGGGGCGCAGAAGGAACCTCAAACAGGGGCAGATTATAAATATTGCTCTTATAGACTTAGAAAGTTGCTAGAATAACAGCATTTGTCTTAGCATGCATTTTCTGAAGGAAATAAAGGCTAAAAATCAAATGTATGACATTTAGTTATTTAAATCCTCACTGATTTGCCAGAAAAAACACAAATTTTATGAAGAATAGGTCAAAAATATGAGGCAAAAGTCTGGACAGTTGAGAGGTATGCTTACCTCTCAAACTCTTAGTGCAAGAAATCTGAACAAAGTCTAACATCATGTAGATGCAATGGTAGAAAAAGTAGGGATAGAGTTTAAATATTGCACTTTTGTAACTTAAAAAGTTGATTTGTTTTTATCCTACTCTTTTTGATAGGTTCTGTAATATCTTTTATATCCACATGAGCTACCATTAACTCAGGCAGAGAGTGCATCACCCACCAAAACCTGCCATGCAGTGTCAGCAGTCTAGCCACCTGCACTGGGAATAGAGCTCCCAGCCTTCTGGTCTTCGAGAATAAGTGTATATCATGTAGAGCCACTGCTACTGCAAACTGTATTAGGTCCCTGAAGAAGTCAATAGCCAATGCACCTTCTTAGATGGGTGGCTAACTTCTGACAGTACAACATAATTACACATGTACATTCTGTAGCCAAAAGCCAGATTTTATCTGCGTATTTGTATTCTGTCAAGTGGGCCACTGAGCATACACTTCATAGTATCTTAATATGTTCCACTTTTGTCAGCTACATAAAAGAATTTATCACATTGCTGCATCTTATCTTAGACTGTATATAGCTAGTTATATGTTGTGAGAGCCATTACTGGCATTGCTAGCTTTGTCTTCTTACAATAATCTCAGCATTATTACTTCTTAGGTCATGCTATCTTCCAGAGCAGTTGAACGTTTTTTTTTCCCTTTCTTTTGTGTGTGTGTGTGTGTTAATATGCAGTTTAAGGAGTCCTGGCTGCAGCTATTTTCTTCACTCAGTACATGCGTGATGTATCTTTATTTTTGGAGTATGAGCTTATGTATTTCTCTGTAAGACAATGCTACTCCTTTAATGAATTTGTACACTATGGTTTACATTGTGTATTTCTGGTTAAACCCACCCAGGGTTGCCACCTTTTCAAATGCCCAAAGTGGGACATTTTTGGTACAAACATCAGCTTTTGCAAGCCAAAACATACCCACGACCAGTACAAAGGACAGAAATTCACTTTTTTGCCTAAATAAAAACTTATTATTGTAGCATTTTAGTTGCTTATTCTGGTTATTTTAACATGTTTTTTGCAACTATTGCACAAAATATAGGAAATAATTTTGCCCTAAAATCTCAGGACATTTGCCATTTTTACAATTTTTTTGCAGGACACAACTGCCCAAAGAGGGACTGTCCCTCACAAAGTGGGACAGGTAGTAACCCTAAACACACCCCTTTAAATCAATCCTTTGAACTGCTATCATGAAGGCATACTGCACATCGGGTGGTTAATACACTTTAATATCGCCAATTAAATTCCATACACACAACACACACACACACACACACACACACACACACACACACACACACACACACACATCCTTTCTCTTGCATCCAGAAACCTAGTTTAAACTACACAAACACGCACACACAAATACACTTACTTACCTTATTTTGAAATGAAACAGCCACACGCATACACACGGAATTAATCCCTCTCAAAGTGCTTGTTTAATTTCCACGTGCCACCATAAAACATCTTTACATCAGTGTTGGTGATTGGCGAACATGCGTATGACACACATATATTTCTTCTTAAAGGTAGTGGAAGCCTCCTCATCACACTGCAGGTATAAAAGTGGGAGGGCACTTGCTCCTCCCCCTCAACCTGCGATTCTGACACCCTATGGTTTATTTATTCATTTTAATTAATGTACTTTTCTTATTATGCGTTTGCATAATAAGAAAAGTAAATTAAAATAAATAAATAAATGAACACAAACTGCTGCCTTTACTGTACGGCGCCCTAGGCGGTTGCCTAGTTCGCCTATGCCTTAGGCCGGCCGTGACTGCCTGCCTGTTCATGGATTGTTCATGCTACTGACTGCTTTTTACTTATTTATTCGTTTGAACATTTCCACGTTAATCCTTGCTATACGGTGCTTGTTGCTGTACCTGATGAAAATAACTTAGATCATACCATAGATGATTTAAGGGGACCCATACCTGGAATAAAACATTTAGCAGCTGCTTCTGTCCATTAGTTTTGCATGGGGTGGTCATGAGGTACATTTTTTATTACTCATCGATAGATGAATGTTACATTTTAATAGGGACAGGTATGAGCTTTGTTTTGTTTCACGTGGATGGAAAGTCTTTTCCAGAGCAGTGGTATCCTCTTTGAGATATACATGCCCATCTAAACCATTCTGTTTATGTAGCAGAGAAGGTTTAGATTCATGGATAAAGTATCTCTGATAATACTTGAGTTACTGATGTGCAGTAGGTGCATCAATATTGTGTCATAGGATGCCTTGTATGACAGACACAGGTCACCTCTTTGCAGTCTGTAGGATACTGAGTATGGTGATTGGGCTTTGAGATAGTCTAAGTAAGACAACATTGTTTAGGCCTTGTATCCTTTAAGAAAGGTATCTCTCTATGGCATCAAAGTCGGGGCTAATTGGTCTGCTAACATACTGACTATGGCAGTAAAGTCAGAGCTAATGGGTCTGCTAACATACTGACTATGGCAGTAAAGTCAGAACTAAAGGGTCTGCTAACATACTGACTATGGCAGTAAAGTCAGAGCTAATTTGTTATAGACCCTCAGGTTACAGGTGTTACTATATCTGCTTCCAACATATGCATGCTGATATATGGTTTAAAGTCCAAACATTCTATGTATACTGTAATAATCCACAATCTGTCATCTCGTCAAAAGTCTCAAGAAAAACTTGGTTTCTGGAAAAATGTGTACAGTAAAACAAACCCATCACTCCAGCCACCCTACCAAATTTAAAAGACAGCAATATGTAGAATCATAGCTCTCAACTTTCCATTTCCAAAATGTGAAACACAAGCCCTCAAAATGTGGAAAACATGGGCAAGATGTGACTTACAATCAACTTCAGCTATGAAAGTCATAGGATAGTTAAAATACATGACAAAGCCTCAATTAATGGGGGAAACAAGGATGCAAAACTAGGGGTAGATTAGCTATTGCTCTTATAACTTCAGAAGTTACCAGAATAATAGGATTCTTGTTGACACGCATTTCCTGAAGGAGGTGAAGTCTGAAACCAAAATATATGTCATATTTAGTGAGTTAATCCAAAGTAATTGCCAGAAAACTATAATTTTGTGAGAGACAGACCCTCAAAAAAAATTGAGGCCAAAATTTGGACATTCTGCCAAAAGCTGTACAGTTGAAAGGTGTGTCAGGCTGATTTTTTATTTTTATTTTTTGAAGGACATGAAATCCGGACAGCTCCGCCTTCCCCTCCTCCCCTCATGGCCCGTGAAAACTCATTCCAAGTAGACCTTCCATACCACATGCCATTTTTTAATTAAACCTACTTTCTCATGTGCAGGAAGCTTCTGAGTCACTGTCCAGCCTTGCCAATTAAATTACTTGCATCCTTGCTAAAATGCGACTGAAACGAATTACTATCTTCCAAAGCATCGTATATAAAATCATGAATTAAAACACCTATTCTCAAACTGAAACAATGGTAATGAGATTTAGTCATACTATGTGTTACCTCATCTTAAGACCCTGACAAAAAAAAACATTTCCTGTCCCTTTTAGCTAGATTTTATATGTTCAGTAACAAGGCACCCTTCTGTCAATCCCACTGATTATGGTAGCATATATATCACTTCTGAATATCCTCTTTAGCCGGTTAATAGACAATAGACTATTCCAAAGCATGCCACCTCCACACTGCACTGCCACCACCATCTAGCGACCCCAATTCTAGTGAAACACAAATGGCCAGTAACAACTCTGCCCACAAACCAAACACATCAGACACAACCAATCTTTTTTCTGTCAAAATTATTTAAATATTCCTCTAATAAACCAATAAAGTTGCTAGCGTACCAGAACTTGCTTCAACATGCCTTTCTTGAAGGATCTAAAGTCTGAAACTGAAAATTAATTACTTCAGTCATCCGATATTCCCTGTGATCAGCAAGAAGCCACAGAATTATGAGGAACTGGCCAAAGTATAAGCCGAAAAGCTGGACATTCTGCTAAATTGCTAAACTGCACAGCCAGAAAACCACAAATATATGAGAAACAGACCAAAGCATTCAACCACGTTTCATTTTTAGTTAGTTATGTAAGCCTAAATATATTTGATAACGTGTTAGCCGAGTGCTAACTGCTCCTATGCAATATGCGTAACCAGGTAACTCCTTCCACCTTATCTTGACACCATTAAGAAACACCAACACCATTGTACATCCATACCTGTATGCTACGAACAGTGAGACAAATGGAGAAACAAAGGGCACCAACTGCAAGCATTTGCTCTCAGCAAGTTGGGTAGTAATCGGTCTTGCTTTAACATGACTTTGAAAGGTTAGGACATGCGACCAATGGCCAGCCTTATTTTACCTATTTAAAGTGGAAGTTGGCACAATACCGTAGCTAGTTCAGAGATGAGGGGAACCTAATTTCCAGACTAGGAGGAGCTTTGGCATCAGTTTGTGAGAATATCCAGACCTCTAACCTTAAATTGTAGCTGTTTGAAGCTGTGTCATTTGGTGAAGTGACATTAAGCATTACCTCCTGCCCCAAAGCCGCTAACACACTTAAACACACACACATACTAGTACTCCGGCTCTGTAAATTGCGCCCTTCTGTCAGAATGAGGACCCCTAACCTGGAAAAGTTGAACAGACAACGTTTTTTATTTCAACTACAATTCGCCCTCCCCAGCCAGCATCAGAATGCTGGGAGACCTTGTAGTCTTTAGGGCAACAAATAAAAAAAGAAACGTTGTTGTCTGTTACTCTGTTTGGCTTCCAGGTAGGGTCCTCACAGAACTCCGCTCTGTAAATTGCGCCCTTCTGATGCTGGGGAGGGCGCAATTGTAGTCTTAGGGCAGTGAGAAATAAAAAAATAAATAAATAAATACACGTTGGTGTCTGTTGGCTTCACTCCGACGATCCGTGGATTTTTTGAGGTCGGCCTGCAAAGCCTATGCCTAAGGCCGGCCGTGGCTTAGGGAGCATATCAGGAATGACATTACTACAAATGCTTTAGTCAAACATGTTCTTAGCCATGATTCGGCACATAATTTTAAATTTATGGCCATGGAATTGATTTATATTAATGAATGTGGTGGTGCTATTGAGAACCTAACAAAAGTTTCGGAGACTAGATGGATTATTAGGATGAGGGTAGATGTTGGTCAAGATTTGAATGACAAAGTTCCACTTAAACCCTTCTTCAGTCTAGCGGTTTGCGTAATTGAAAAATTTTTTTATATGTATATATTTTTTTATATTTTTATTTGACATTTATTTATTTTTTATTTTCATTTTAATCAATTTACTGCATGTTTATTAGTTAGCAATAAGATGTAGCATTTTAAGTGAATGTGTAGAATTTTAAAAACAGCAACAGTGTTGCTAAATTACTGATTTGTTGAGCTGTATGATTGGTTAGAATACAATTTGTTGAGCTGCATGATTGGTTAGAATACATGGTGTTTAGGTATATATGGGAGCTCTGACTGTGGTTTAACTTCTGATGAAGCAGTGTTCTGATTACTGTGAAAGCATTTATGAATAATTTATTAAAGTTGGTTTATTTTATTGAAATCTGTTGAGTTGTTTTATTGGACTGCTCCATTGTTTGGTTCACTTTTTATGTGTTTTTGGACTTTTTTTAATTATGTTCGTAACCTCAAGGGCATCGCTCAGCAATGTGCCGAGTTAATCATGAACGGCAATGCTTGCATCCAGCCTACAACTGTAGCAAACCTGCTGGCTGACAAGTTCAGTTCAAACTTCTCCCCCATCACCTCCTATCACACCCCCAAAAAATACCCACAACCATCCCTTGCTAAAGCCAAAAACACAGCTTCCATGGGTCCCAACATCATTCCAGGATGCTTCTTAAATAACTTAAAATAGAATCTATCAGGGCCACTAGAAAACCTGTTTAACCACAGCCACTGGATGGACATTGCCCCGGAGAATGGGACTGCAACAGTCATCCATCTGCACAAGGGGAGCCCATTAACTGACCCAGGGAACTACAGACCTATAAGCTTGACCAGTCTTATCTGTAAGGCCATAGAAAGAATTATTATGTACCTGATCAGTAATGATGTAGGAACTCTCCAAAAACTGGACCATAACCCAATTTGGATTTGTCAAAGGGCGGTCTTGCCTATTCAATCTGGTGGATGTCTTTTTAAGAAAGTCACCAGGGCCATGGATGAAAGTAAAATGGTACATACCCCTTACCTAGACCTGGCCAAAGCTTTTTACACAATCCCCATTTGGAGATCATAGACAAACTTACTAAGTTAGGCATAAACCCCTACATCATCAGATGGACACTTTGCCAAGCTCCAAGACAACCAACAATAGAACCCTAAGCTTTTTTGGAATACAATCAAAAGTTTACTACACCCATAAAGCCTTCAACAATTGCTACCAAAAACTTGGACCCTATAGTTAACCAATTCAGTACACATTTCATATACTCTGTTCACTCCCTACTTATCAAACCACCCACCAGCCTCACTATTCCATACAGTACTAATCACCATCAATATCCTTTCTCCTCCAACCAGTACCTACCTCTTCTGTCAAAAACACCTCCTAAAACTAAAAACATTCCACACCAGGCGCTGACAACCTACCACCAGAATGTCTCAGAATCACTGCAGATGCTATAGCACACCCTGTATCTATAAACCGATCAATTACAGAAAGCTATGTCCCTGTCATCTGGAAAAAAATCCCACATCACACCGCTACATAAATGGGGAACATCCACTGACCTTTCCAGTTACTGACCTATAGTCAGTCTACCAGCACTCTCCCAGATATTAGATAAATGCATTCATTACCAACTCTTTTCTTATCATCACAATAACCATATCCTCTGCAGCAATTAGCATGGTTTCTGACCTCATCACTGTACCACTTTTGCTCTGTTCAGTTTTACAGAAATCATAAACTCTAATAGAAACATCAGCGACCTAGCATCCTCTCTCTTCTCAGGCATGCCAAAAGCATTTAACACAGTTTCACACTAATGCCTACTCCATGAACTATTCTCCCCAGGACTCTCCCATTCAACCTGTATCTGGTTCTAGAGCTATCTCACCAACAGATTCAAGGCTGTGAAATGGAAACAGGATCTCTTCCCCTTTATGACTATCTCTGCTGGTGTACTTCAGGGATTTATTCTCAGCCCTTTACTATTCGATATATTCACTAATAATCTTCATAAAGTTGCCAAAGAAGCCACTACAGTACAATAAGCAGACAATGCTATGCTCATGTTCTCTGCACCAAGTCTGCCTCTACTCTTCAAGATGACCCAGTCCTCCTTTTCCTCAGATGATGAGGTGGGTAAGGAGAGGGCATTAGTAGAAGAGGAACAAATCCTTTCTCACCAAGTGTGGTAAAAAATATGCTGCTTTTACCCAAATTTCTTGTCAATAAAAAAACAACCGTTCAACATCACATCAACAAATAATACTTCAAATGAAACAGCTTCCAGGGTAAAGCTTCTTCGCGTCTTAATTGGTGCTAACTTAAATCTGATCAACACATCACTCAAGCCTTCAAGAAAACTCACTAAAAGTTGAGCTTCCTTTAGAGAAACAAATCCTTTCTCACTGAGTATGGTAGGAAATCTTTAGTAACATTTCATCTTCTGTCTTCGCTTCTCTCTGCAGCAGCCATGCTAAGTAACCTTCACTCCACCTTAAAAATAAACCAGAGGTTTGCATCAAACTTACCAAGCCTTTCACACTCCTGTCTAGTACACTGACTTAAAGTACCTAATTACTTATCAACTTAGTAATGGCAAAATAATACACAACCAGACCCCTGCCCATCATCTTAGTAATGGCACAATAATACACAACCAGACCCCTGGCCATCATCTTAGTAATGGCACAATAATACACAACCAGACCCCTGGCCATCATCTTAGTAATGGCAAAATAATACACAACCAGACCCCTGGCCATCATCTTAGTAATGGCACAATAATACACAACCAGACCCCTGGCCATCATCTTAGTAATGGCACAATAATACACAACCAGACCCCTGGCCATCATCTTAGTAATGGCACAATAATACACAACCAGACCCCTGGCCATCATCTTAGTAATGGCACAATAATACACAACCAGACCCATGGCCATCATTGCTTCCCTCCTGCGAATCCCCAGTCCTGACCAGGACATAGTTTCATAACAGTGCAGGCAAATAACTTTACTCAACCTATGTTGCTAAACTTAGGAACTCTATCTCACCCACCCCAAACCAAGATAACATTACAGCATGTCTCAAACACAACCTAAAACAACACCTAACTTCCTCATGGCTATGCTTGTGCTCCCATCTTGACTCTACCCATCTTTCCTTCTATTTCTGTTCCATTGTCAATCTCTCTATCAGCCACCTTTTCTCTTCCACCTTTCTTATCCCTGTCTTTTTCACTTTCATCCTCACCGATGTTCCTCTAACTGACCTACATCCTTAATCCTCTTCTACGAATGCCCCCTCCTTACCGACATCATCATCTTATCTGTCCACTGTTATCTCATCCTCTCCACCATCACAACGTTTTTATTTATGTTGTTCTTTATTTCTGTTTATGCCCTTCCTCCTCTTCTATTTTCTGTTCCTGCCCTAGTAACATCCCACCTCATTAATATTAATAAACACACACTGAACCTGTGTGCAACCCTGCGTGCACTAACATTGTCTGACCCTGTGTGCAATAACATTGTCTGACCCTGTGTGCACTAACATTGTCTGACCCTGTGTGCAATAACATTGTCTGATCCTGTGTGCACTGACATTGTCTGATCCTGTGTGCACTAACATTGTCTGACCCTGTGTGCAATAACATTGTCTGACCATGTGTGCACTAACATTGTCTGACCCTGTGTGCAATAACATTGTCTGACCCTGTGTGCACTAACATTGTCTGACCCTGTGTGCACTAACATTGTCTGACCCTGTGTGCAATAACATTGTCTGACCATGTGTGCACTGACATTGTCTTATCCTGTGTGCACTGACATTGTCTGACCCTGTGTGCACTAACATTGTCTGACCCTGTGTGCACTAACATTGTCTGACCCTGTGTGCAATAACATTGCCTGGCCCTGTGTGCACTAACATTGTCTGACCCTGTGTGCAATAACATTGTCTAATACTGTGTGTACTGACATTGTTTGACCCTGTGTGCAATAACATTGTCTGACCCTGTGTGCACTAACATTGTCTGACCCTGTGTGCAATAACATTGTCTGACCCTGTGTGCACTAACATTGTCTGACCCTGTGTGCAATAACATTGTCTGACCCTGTGTGCACTAACATTGTCTGACCCTGTGTGCAATAACATTGTCTGACCCTGTGTGCAATAACATTGTCTGACCCTGTGTGCAATAACATTGTTCTTGTTTCTCCAGCTATTACATGTTAACCTGTCTTTGATGTATGTAAAATAATACAATGTCTAAAGAATATGACAAATGTCTTTACTATTTGCCTCAATAATACTTGCAAAGTAACATTTAAATTGTTAATGTTTATTGTTATTCATTGTAAATATATATTTTCTCAGCGGGTCCCTGCTGAAAATGGGACTTGTGCCCAGTCAGACTTTCCAGGTAAACACAAAATAGTAAATTAATAATAAATAAACATCAGTCCCTCTTCAAAATGTCCTTATGAATCTTTCAGGTTGTAAAAATAAAACATTCAGCTTTAAATACCATTCCACCCTTATAGATTTCAATAGGGCTCAATTCTAAATTCATCCCCACCACATCTGCGGTTTCAAACCATTGCATTTGAATAAAGACATATTAGAATTAAAGAAAATATTTTTTTCCTGAAGAAATGTATATGATCTTTACACATCTGATTTAAATGCAGTTTTGTACACATGTAATCTAGGCATTAGTTTCAGACTTCCTACTGATTAGAGGTCATATACCCCTGAAGAAACCTGAATGTAATGTCGACCATGGCAGCAAAAGTCCTCTAAAAGTCTACATTTAGTGCCTTTGTGTGAGGCCATAAGTCAGGTCCCCTGTGATGGTTCATAATAACGGTTTTAGGAATTTGCAATGGTATACTCAGATTGATGACTGAAAGGGTCATAGATAGCTGCTAGGCATGTGGTCCGGAGCCCATTATGGACCCTAGCTCACTTCTGCCATTACCACAGAGCTTTGTCTAGTTAATTGACTCGCTCAGAGTCATACAACAGGGAATGAAGGACAGAGAATCAAGCCGTTAACTGCAAGAAGCAGCTTGTTAACAGACCTCTGTGCTAACTGCCAAAAATGCGACTTCTTATTCAAACCCAGGCTTATCTGTCGTCAGCGTAATGGCTGTAATGGGAAGTGAAGTCAGGCCTACTGCACATGACGGAGAGATGTAAAACATTACACTACTGCACACACTTCTAAACAAAGCTAATCACAGAGCTCATTGCTGTGTTATAGCATAATTGGCTGATGTGCACAACACAGGAACAGAAAACACATCTTCCACATTTCTGTCAGGAATGATTACCATTACACCAGAAAGTATATACATCAAAAGTTTTCACCAGTCATGAAAAGGGGCCTATAAACTCCATCTACTGCTAGACATGGTGACAAAAGCCATATTATCATACCCAGCTTTCTTTGACACATAAAACTGACAAATTCACTACAGCTTACACATTACAACAAGACAGTACAGAAAGTAACAAAAAAGTTTACCAATATATTGCTCTCTTCTGTTTATTCTCCCCACAGATATATAGGATCATAAGAGGTTACTTGGTTAATGGCCCTGGGGCCCTTAGAAGCCTAGCCAATTTCCAACCCATCTCCCTAGAGTGTCAATGGTTCAAGGAGAGCTAAATAAACACCTACTGCCCCTGTTTAGGAGGGATGCAGGTGAGAAACCCATGGTGAATTTATGGTTTCCTATCCAGTCATCCAAATTAGGCTTAAATAGGGTCAATGAAGGGCTCTGCTTTGCCTGAATAGGAAGTTTGTTCCAGAGGAGATGTAACCTTTGGGAAATTAATCTGTCTCTCCAGCAAGTCCTGTTGATGTCACATAATAGGTTAAGATCCCTAGAGCGAATGCAGCGAGTACCATTTGACTTGTGAATGTGAGGATTTCCATTAAATCAGGTTCTGAGATTGCTTTAAATGCAAGTCACAGATCTCCTCTGAGTAGTCTGTACAACACAGTCTACAGAGACAGAGATTTCAGTCTGTCAACGTATGACGTGTTGAAGACTTTGAATTTTCTTTGCAAGAAACTTTTGGGGTCTGTCCAATTGCTGCAGGTGTTTGGAAAGGTACATGCCAAAGGGAAAATTGTACTCTATTATTGGCCTGATGAGTGATGTCCTTACTTATGAGCCCTTCTTACCACTGTGGAGAGATGGTGGTCAAAGGAGAGCTTGTACCAAACTGTTTGCCCAAATCTCTCACCACAGATTGAGTGCTTAAGGTGCTGTTATTAATGTGGTAATTTGCAGGCATGTCTCCCTTGCCAAAGGGGATGATAATACTTTTTTTTTGCATTTAGTTTGAGCCCATGACTTTGACGCCAATCATTGGTCTTTCTAAGACCCTCCTGTAGGATGCCGACATCACCAAGGGGACAATATAACTGCTCCTAGCTTTCAGTCATCTGCAAACTTTGTCATCCATAGACCTTTTGCTTGGCCTGTACATCTGATATGTAGATTCCAAATAATACGGGGCCCCAGCACCAAATCTTATGGAATATCACTGGTTATGGGTCTGCTGGTGGAGTCCCCTATTTTAACTGTGTGTGTTCTATCAGTGAGCCAGTTTGCAATTCACCTGACAATATATGGGTTAATGCCCCAGATGGGTTAGTTTATCAATGATGCCAGAGTGAAAAATAGTGGCAAAGGCCTTGGCTAAGTCCAAGTAGGCCATGTGCACAGATTTACCTTTGGTGACTGTCTTGAAGAAGGCCACTAAGTTCAATAGGCGCAATCTCCCTTTAACAAAACCAAACTGGGTCTGGAGGTCTTCTATATCTTTGTCGATAAGGTTCATGATGATTATCTCCATAACCTTGCAGGTAACGCTAGTCAGGCTTATGGGCCTATAGTTCCCAGGGTCAGTGGATGTACCCCTTTTATGTAAAGGGATAACAATAGTTGTTTTCCATTCCACAGGGACATAACTATTGCTTAGGCTGTGGTTGAAAAGTGTGTGCAATGGTTCAGCTAATTTCTGTTTCAAATCCATTAAGAACGCAGACAGGGATGTTGTCAGGTCCCATAGAGGCTATGTTTTGGCTATGGAAAGGGCATTTAAGGACTCCTCCTTAGAGATTACAAGGAGGAATAGGTGGAGGGTGCTTTGGGTATATGTGGTGGGGACAGGAGAGAGAAGTTCTCACTAAACCTATCCACCAGCAGGTTAGCTATTTCTGTGAGTTCAATATATGTGGAGCCATTAACAAGTTTTGTTCAAATCTGTGTTTTTCCTTTAAGGTTATGGATGTAGCTAAAGAATGCCTTATGGTTACTCTTCACAAGGGAGGTTAACTTTGATTCATAGTTAGCTTTAGATTGTTTTACAAAGTGTCTTATTTGCTTATTTAAGCAGAGTAGGGAGTGCTCCCAATTATGGGGACCATTTCTTCCTGCTCTTAGATAGCAATTTCCTTCTCATATTCAATAGCCTGTTAATGGCAGATGTCCACCAGGCAGGTTTATTCCTTTTTGAAGATATTTTTTGACCCTGTCTGGTATGGCTGCATCAGTGCAATTGTATAGATGTTTGTAGAAAGAATTGGTAGGGTTGCCACCTTTTCAAATGCCCAAAGTAGGAAATGTTTTTGTAGAAATGTAAAATTTTGCAGTATAAAACATACTATAGCCAATGCAAAGGACAGAACTTCACTGCTTTGCCAAAATAAAAGCTTATTCATTTGGTATATAAGTTGCTTTCCCTATTTCTTATAGCATTTAGGTGTTTCAAATACAAAATAACTGAATTCTGCAACTACTTAAGAAAAACTTAGGAAATATTTTTTGTCCTAAAATCTCAGGACATTTGCCATTTTTTTAGTTTTTTCAGCAGGACACAACTGTCCAAAGAGGGACTATCCCTCGCAAGGAGGGATAGGTGGTAACTCTAAGTACTGGTGTATATCCTTGCCATCAGAGGGGGCAGGAATTATGAAGCTTTTAATCTTATCTCATAGTAAGTTGTAATTGGCTTTGGAGACATTTATTCTAGTTTCTGCTGAGGGTGGGTCAGAAGCTATTGTTACTTCTAATGAGACTGAAGTATGATCAGACCTCACAGGGGAGGGCTGCACATTTGGAATGGTGCAATTGTCTCCCATGTTTGTGAGCACCAGGTCCAGAATTTTTGAGCCCCTTGTGGGACTGTCAACTAACTGGTCTAAGGCATTGGAGATAAAAAAGTTCAAGAGCCTTTGGCAGGTGCATTAGTACAGGAGTAGTTTGTTCAATCTATGGACAGGTAATTGAAGTCTCCCATAACCAGGGTGCTTGGTTGTAAATTGAGTGCCTCAAGTAAGTCCAGGGAGGCAGTGTAGATATCCTGATTCATGGATGGGGTCCTATAGCTAGCAATAACTTGGTGCAGAGTCTTGCTTATGGTCAATTGTACCTGGAGTAGTTCAACGGAATCATTCTGTCTAACCACTCTGGAGGTGTATTTATCTTTGATGAATATTGATCGTTTCCTTCAGGTCTTTCACTTTCATTTACAGGTCTAAACTTGTGGAAGGCATTATAGCCAGGTATTGCCAAGGTACTTTCTATCACATTAAACCAAGTCTCTGTGACTGCACAGATGTCAGCATCTTCTAAAGTGAGGACTGCTTCAAGAGAGTGCAGTTTCATATTTAAACTTCTAGTGTTTAGCAGCATAACCTTGAGGTTGCTTTTTGGGAATTTTGTTCTTGTGACAATGCCCGAAAAAGGCACTATGGGAGAGGCAAGAGCCTTAGTCAGTAACTGAAAACTGAAAGGTGACAGGTGAATCCCAGGCTGACAGGTACTGGATCCCCTTAGAATGACACCAGAAGATAAGCAAATTGTTGAAGTCAATCATTTTTTGTTTGCATTGTGGCATCATCTTGGTGAGGGTAATATGATGCTTATAGCTAGGGCCATACCTGCCTGTGATACATAATCAGAGAGCTCAGTCATGTCTCACTTCATATAGTCCAGTGAGGTATGTCTCAAGTCATTATCACCAACATAGATTATGAAAGAGTCATAACGGTACCCGTTGTTGAGAGACTTGAGTATGTGTATGATGTTGTGGATCCTGGCATCTGACAGACAGCTAACTGGGACCTTTTCCTTATCCAATCTGGTGAGTGGAGCCTCTGTGTGTGTGTCTCTCAAAGGAATCACCTATGAGTAAGATACTGGATTATATGTTTTGCCTTAGGGGCTTAACTGGTGAGACACTGGTGTGGGTGCATTTATGTGTACTGTGGTCAACTATGAGTGTGCCATGTGAAGTGCACTTGTGTTTGTGACATCTGTGAGCTTTAGATATGTTTCTTGAGAGGACCTCTGCATTTGTAGGTTTATGTCTTGTTTGCATGATTGGCATTGGAGGTGAGGTGTGTAGGCTGACAACCTGCTTTGTGTCAGGTATGAAAAAACAAAACCAGGAGTAAGAATGGATCAGTACTTTAGAAGAAATACGAATAAAATACGAATAAAAAAGCAAAAGTGCCAAAATCCAACATGGCAGACATGCAAAATAATACAAAATGAAGACTTTAATTCATAAACGTAAGCGCTTTCACTGTATTTCAAACCACTTCATCAGACTGATTCATAGAAACACACACTAGGTTTAAATAGCTGCCATGAAATCAATTAACACCATCGCTGAAACATCTTAAAGAAACACTCTCCAAACAGTTTAGCTAAAAACTAAGTTAATAAACATCAATAAAAACATATATATAAAAACATACAAAAATACAAAAACATTTAAACTATTAACTACTCTTTTAAAAATAATAAATTACTGAAGAGGCATCTGTGTTACAATGCATCTGCCACTACAACGGTAATAGCATTGGCTAGGAAAGGCACTTTTAAATGTAGAAATTGTACAGCCTGTAAGTTTATTCATTCATTGTTACATTATAGACTGTATAGGCATTGAACTGTTCCATCCACATAAGAAATTTCAGATAGCATACTTATCAGAGATGCTGTAGTAGTCCATTGTTAAAACACCAAAAGATAGTGTAGATTAGCATTGTGTAAAATACTGAATGACTACTAATCAGAAATGCATTAGTAATAGACTAAAGCGAGTTAGATTAGTGTAGTGTTAGTTTGACCACACCATGAGGATTAGGTTAAATGTAAATAATGAACTGTGATGTGATATAGCTCTTGCTAAGCACGTAATGAATTGTGGTGCTGAATATACCTTTAGTTTTCTGGTGCTTAAAATAATTTCTGACAATTTAAGAGGGGGGTATCAAGAACAGGACAGAATCTGCTGTGCAAAAATGGATTCTGTCACTGTGTGCAGATAAGGAACCAGGGCTAAATGAAGTTGTTTCATTAAAACCATTTTTAAAGGCTAGACCACTTAAACATTAATAGTTTGTAATAGTAGAAATGGGCATCCTGAGGCACTGTAACAATTGTCTCATGTATACTGACAACCACTTACTCCTGAAACAAACAAATACTTTATACAAGAGATGTAGTTGCACTATCAGATTCCAATTTTAAAAGGCCCCCCATAGTCATGAACATTCAACAAACCAGCCCATGACCCGTCCTACCGTGAGTTCACTTCCACCATCTTGTAGTCTTTTTACATCATTCGGCATTGATTGTAATATCATCCCTTCCATCCTTCAGAAAAACTGGGTGTTTTTTCAGAATGATAACAACCTTAGAAATAAACTACTCGAGTTCCCTAAAATTACCTGGAGGAGGTTTATGAGTCACACCTCCCTATCAGGAAAGGCATGTTTCAATGTAACGTGCAATTTTTTTTCCCATATGGATACAGGGGAACAGTTCAGAATTAGAGGTCAAAAACACAAAGTCAAACACAAATTCAACTGCCAATCTAAAGCAGTTGTCTATCTTGCCCAGTGCCAAGAGTGTCCAGCTTTTTACATTGGCAAAATGGATAGGAAACTTCGGGAACGTGTTTTTGAGCACATTTATCACATCAGGAAATGAAAAACAATCAACGCACTGGCAAAACATGTAGCCAACAATGTTAACCACAAATTTTTGACTATATAAATTCCATTGGGAGAGGTTGTCCTGAAGCCGTCTGTCTTGAAGTGTTGGAACTCACGTGGCAAATTCGTACGAACGCCAGCACATTTCCAGGTTTAAATGAAATGTGCTCCATTCATTGTATTCTAAAACTGAAGAACCTCCTAAGATGATTTGGTTGTTTACATTGTTCAGCACTTAACATTTACTGTTTAAGATTTAACAGTTAATATTACCCCCTAAGATGACTTAGTTGCACATATAGTTCCAGATTTTTATGGTTAATACTGTATTTTTGCACTTCTTAACGTTGTTGAGGTAATACTCACTACCTCAGCTGTCCACCATTAGGTTGTTTACAGTGATTGTTTGGTTAAATTTATGACAGGCAGAACCAGTTTTAACTCCTGACACTTCCAATAGTTTATGTTAGCTTGTATTTTGGCAGTATTTGCTGTAGGAAAGTGTAATGTAGCAGTTCTTGCCTTTACCGTACATGTTAGCTATTTATTCCGCAGGTGAAAATTATGATTTAATTCTCAGTCTCTAGTATTTTAATTTCTTGTTTATACGATAGTTCTGACACTTTTAATAGTTTATGTTAGTTTGCATTTCGTCAGTATTTGTTGTACAAACGTTTAAAGTAGCAGTTCTTGCCTTTACCGTACATGTTAGCTATTTATTTTTTAAGTCAGCAGATGTAGTTGTAACCCAATTGCCCAACTCATTGTATTGTGATTTGTATACAGTGGGCGGTCTTTGTTTTTAAGCTAAAGGCTTCTTAGGTGAAAATATGACTTAATGTTTAGATTTTAATCCTTTTTGTGTGAAAGTTTGAATTGGCAGGTACTGCCTTTTTGGTATGTGTTTGTTACTGACTTTACGCCTAAAGGCGAAAGCATGCAGCTCGTATTTTTACACTGTGTTGTGATCTGCTTACAGTGGGTGGGCTCGTGCCTTCAGATTTAAAGCTCTTTAGCATAATTAATGACTTAACATTTTTAACCAATGGTGTGATGTATTATTTTAATTGTGTAAAAAAAAGGAAGGGGCATGTGCGCTTTTACTTTATCTGAAGAAGTCTTGGGACTGCCTAAGATGAAAAGCGCTTAACAATAAACGGTTCAAACTTCCTGATTTGTGGTGTGGTGACTTGCATTCATTCAGCTTTCCTGTTTCAGTTTGTGAGTTTTCTTAGTTAGTGCATGTTGGATTTTGGCACTTTGGCTTTTTTATTTGTATCTGTGTCAGATATACTGATTGGTGAGTGAGAGCGTCTGGATTCTAAGTTTTTAATATGGATGTACCTCTCACATGAAAAATTTGTGTGCATTAGGAGAAGTGAGTTGTCAGTGTACATGAGGCAATTGCTACATATTCTCAGAATATCTAGTTCAACCTGGCTGGCTGGAGAAATGGTGAGAAATCGTCCATCTGTAGTGCTAGGTGTAATGGTGTTGTCAGTAGCGGGGAAGGACCGGAATGACCAGTTGGGGGTGATGTCAATGACTACTCTGTGACAGCTAATGAGTAGAACTAGAGGTGATTCCTCAAAAGCTTATTTGAGCGTACACCTGGCAGAGAACCTCCATCTGAGCACCAACCTCCTCAGTCGAGCAGACACCTGGCAGAGAACTTCCATCTGAGCACCAACCTACTCAGTCTAGCATACACCTGGCAGAGAACCTCCATCTGAGCACCAACCTCCTCAGCCGAGTGTACACCTGGCAGAGAACCTCCATCGGAGCACCAACCTCCTCAGCCTAGTGTATACCTGGCAGAGAAGCCTCCATCTGAGCATCGACCTCAACTAAGGAAGTATTGTCTGTGTATAAGCTTTGCGTCTATAACTGTCAAAGAGTATCCACAATTGCGTCTTCGTGCATGATGGTGTGCTTTGTGCCAACCAGAGCAAATGCGAGGTTAAATAACAGCAGGTTTCAAACTAAATTAACCAACTACCAATTACAGAAGCCCACACAGAGCCTTCTTCCAGCAAACACCAACTCAGAAAGGGCCCTGCTACATGCTTCTGCCACAAGATGTGGTGGGGGTGCCTTCTTAATTTAAGCTGACTGGTTTCAGAACTTGAGGGTAACAAAAGAGGTGTAGATTCAGCAGATCTGAATCTAGCCTATGCTAAATAACTAGTAAACAGAGCAAGTGAAATAAAGACAACAGTAATAAATAAAGGCAGCAGTAATAAATAAAGGCAACAGTAATAAATAAAAACAACAGTAATAAATAAAGGCAACAGTAATAAATAAAGGCAGCAGTAATAAATAAAGACAACAGTAATAAATAAAGGCAACAGTAATAAATAAAGACAGCAGTAATAAATAAAGGCAACAGTAATAAATAAAGGCAACAGTAATAAATAAAAACAACAGTAATAAATAAAGGCAGCAGTAATAAATAAAGGCAACAGTAATAAATAAAAACAACAGTAATAAATAAAGGCAGCTGTAATAAATAAAGGCAGCAGTAATAAATAAAGGCAACAGTAATAAATAAAGGCAGCAGTAATAAATAAAAACAACAGTAATAAATAAAGGCAGCAGTAATAAATAAAGGCAACAGTAATAAATAAAGGCAGCAGTAATAAATAAAACAACAGTCATAAATAAAGGCAGCAGTAATAAATAAAACAACAGTTATAAATAAAGGCAGCAGTAGCTTTTACCAAAATAAGTGCAGCAGAAGAACAAACAGTACAATAAAAATACAGAAGCAGTAAAAATACATTCGTTATTTTATTTATTTATTTTACCTCTGTTTACCGGGAAAGTTTGACTGGGCAGGCCTGCCCGTTTTCAGCAAAGGCCCAGGGAGAAAAGCTCCAATGCATTAATAACAGAAGATAATGTAATATATAACAACAATAATAATCATACAGTAGCAAGTAAATTATAATAATATATGCAGTACAATGATAAAATAGAGGTAACATATAATATTAGTAAACAATAATAACCACAGAGTAAAGAGATGAAAACACTTGCATGTTTTGAAATTCAGTAGTAGGCATACAGTGATATACAGTAAACTTTAAGAGAATGTGGCCTAATAATCCTAATATGCATTCTTGCTGCTTTTATAGTCTAAAATTACTAAAAGAGATAGCTTAGATAAGAGAAAGTAAGATGTGAGTTGGACGGTTGGAAGTTTTTATCCAGGGTGGGTGATTAAATAATAAAACTACAATAGCAGAACAATGGAAGATTTCACGAAGTGTAAAAACAATACTTATATGCAGTAGGAAACAGCAGATTGAAGTTTTTCACTTTGGATCACTCCTGCCCTCTAGCCAAACTCTCAGTAGCTCTTGTGATCTGAGTCAAGTCATAAACTATCTTTTTGTTGCAATCCTCTCAACATGGTTCTAGCATGCAGTATCATTTTGAACAAAGGCAGTACTTTTTAAAATTGCATTGAATGACAAAGAGAAAATAGCTACAGTGAGATTTACACATTATGTGGGATAGGTTCCTGACCCAGAGACTCCCCAGACTCTTGAATAGATTGCCCATACATGTCAAGCAGAGTGCCTCTTTGGTCCTCTTCAAAAGGAACCTTGACGATTGGATGGGAGAAAGGGAATTCACCCCGGGATCATGTCAGTCGCTCTGCTAGACAGGGGTCCAGGGAAGTAAATAGTGTGGGAAGAAATAGCCAGGGAATTGTTATGGCTAGGCTTGTATAGGCCCTAGGGCTGATAGCCTAGTACCAACATATGAACCATATGAACCTTTTCAAATTGACAGACAACCTTAGTGCAGTGCTTTTGCTTAAGACGTGCAGCACCATGCCAGGCTGTCTCTACCTCTGTGCTGTGTTGTAATGAATGAAGCAGTTTGGGAGGAAAGCCATATGCTACTTAGCCACGTGCACTCTCCCTTGGAATCACAACCAGGATGGCATCTATACATGGAGAGATTACCGCATGGCTGTGAAGATTGGCATGGATGCTCCTACCAAGTCATTGTAGTGAACACAGCCAAAAGACTGTGTTCAGCCATCATGGCAGAATTAATTAAGACTGTTTAACTGCAGAAAAAAGAAGCTGTACTACGTTTTAAACAGAGAACGTAATGAGAAAGTAATGGCCCTATTTCTCACAGAAAGTGTCGCATTAAGGTAGCGTTTCTGTGAATGTGCATTCTTTATGCCTTAAGGATTGTTTAACTGCAAAAATATGAGCTTTACTATGTTTTAACAGAGAACGCCTGGTCAGAGTAGCGTTTAAGTAAGTGTAGAGTGCATAGGTGGAATTATTAGCTAGAAAGCAACATAAAGAAGTTGTTTAAGCTGAAGATCATTAAAGTGCAGAAAAAAACTGGACGTTGTTTTTAAATAGAGAACGCCAGGTCAGAGTAGCGTTTCTGCAAGTTTAAGGTGCATACATTGAATTTTTTAGCTAGAATATAAAACAGAGAGGTTGCTCATTCTTATAACTGTAGAGCACCATGGCAGTGTAGTGTTTTCTTACATTATAGACTGTATAGGCAATGCAAAGCTGGTCCGTTCTAAAAAGGAAAATCTGTGCTAGAGTGGCGTTCCTGTTGTGTCGACCACATAAGTGGAATATTGATGGCATACTTATCAGAGATGCTGTAGTAGTCCATTGTTACACTACAACACCAAATCAGATAGTGTAGATTAATGCAGACCGCATACACGTAAAATACTGAATGACTACTAATCAGAAATGCTGTATTAGTCAATAGGTACACTAAAACGCCGAGTTAGATTAGTGTAGTGTTAGTTTGACCACATCCATGTAGGATTAGGTTAAATGTAAACCTTAATGAACTGTGATGTGATTAAACTTATATAGCTCTTTACTCAAACTAAACTAAACTAAAACTGTTGTAGTGATCCTATTTTTGATCAGAACGTGACAGGACGGCTTAACGCGTTTGCTAAGCTATTGCATAACACTTGAATTTGTTTAAAAACAGACTGCTCACACAACAACTGCTGCTTTAAATTCCAATTCGGTGTGGCTATATATTGAACTATTTTACACTGCTTTAGTATATTTCTGTATCCAGACTGCATATATGTTGCATTAGCTATAATTTTTATGCTATGTTTTTAAGAACTGTATAGCTGTGTCAAAATGAATTTTGTTTAGAACCTACTTGAGTATATTTAACTGGGTAACTGAATCTACCTTGCTTTTTTCCATAATTACCTGTTCAGAATTTGCAGACAAGTAACTAGTTTTTATCTGGCTAATGAAACTATAAATATTTTGTCTCTAACTGTTGTTTATTAAGGAAGTGTGTCCAACCTACTGTTTACTTCACCATTCTATTTTTCTTTCTCCCTTTATTGCACCTAGCTCTCCAACCTGCCTGTCCTGTGCTAGGGCTTGGGAAACTGCCCTGTCCAACTTTGCTGTCTCTTCCCCAAGCCAAGGAATAGAGCCAAACCTCTCCCTGAGCATCAGTCCCTTAAGGAAACAAGAAAATATGTTTACTAGGGCTATTGTGTGTAAAGTATATGTCTGTTTAACTTCTTCAGCTTTTTAAATTGTACTCCCCAGTCAGGCCAGTCAGCAGCCAGAGCATTCCCTTCTCCCAACTTCCATACCTTCCCCTCTTACAGCCTCTGACTATTACTACTGTTTTTCCCTCTTTTTACCTTTCGACCAGCTAGCCCTACAAGTAGCCATGGTTGCAATATATCCTTTGTCCACTAGGTGGCAACCCATTCCTAGGTCTATCGCCTTGATCATCCACCCAGCAATCTTAATATACAACTTTCAGACACACAGATTTCTCCTATAATTACCTCTCTTGTAGTCACAATCTATCCTAATTTCTACTGTATATCACTCAACTGCCTTGCATAGTATCTCCCATATACTTATCTGGGCAGTCAGAACTCCACAGATTGTTTTCATAGAGTTAGTCCTTCACTGGCTCTACCCGCTGCCCTGCGGGCTCACTCCGCTCCCCTACCCTGCTTCTAATTTCCACCCGCCCACAGTGCTTCTACATTTAAACACTCTGACCACTCCCCCATCTATACAACCAACCACATGATACACCTCTTAAATGTATGCAACCAGACTCCTTAACAAGGTGCATATTCAGCACTCTTCCCTATACAATAACCTGTAGAGAACACTTCCAATATGCCATCTACCTCACCACTCCTTAAGTTCCTACTATTATTCTCACTTCTGACTTTCCTATCCATACATTTTCTTTTTACACTCTGTGAACACCTTAACTGCCTAGGGTTTCAATACCCCATAAGACAAACCTCCACACCCACACTTGTAGTCCCTCATAGCCACAAAAACATACCCAGCACATCAAACTACCTACCGGCTAAATATCATAAAGTGACTCACATTAAATGTAATAACTGAAGAGACAGGCAACTCCAGAACCTAATACGTAAACTTCTAAAATCTGTACTGAGACTACAAGTTCACTCCTTAATAGATGGTGATATCCACCCAAATCCAGGCCCAAACTCCATTACAACTATAGAGCACCACATTACAACCCCTGCTAACTTAAATTGCTTTCTAGACCCTCTACTTCACTCCTAATAGCCCATCTTAATATTCAGAGCATAAACAATAAGGTTGCCCACCTACATCCTCTCATGGATGTACATTCATTTGACATCCTATGTCTCACTGAAACATGGTTCAAGGCACCAACACAAGACAATGAGGTTATTCCATCCTGATATAATATCTTGAGACTAGACTGTAAAGCTAAAAAGGGTGGGGGAGTAGCTATTCTATTTAAATCTGGTTTACAGGTGACATCCATAGACTCTAAACCACATAATGCAGAAATCCTTATTTCCAAGATTCAGCTTAATAAATGTAAATCTATCTATATCATCTGCATTTATCTTCCCCCAGACAATAACACTAACACCATAGAGGACATCCTTAGTTGGTTTTCCACAACCTACCCACAAGAAACCATAGTACTTGGTGACTTTAATATCAATTGGAAGAGTTGTACTACAGAACAGCCTTCTGCCCATATTAACCTTTACGGTTTTACTCAAACCATTACATCCTCCGCAAGGACCAATAAAGTTAAGAACAAGGAAAGCACCCTTGATTGGATCCTCATAAATAGTCATCACCAAAATTACATAGTAGGAACCCTCCTCAAAGACATAAGTGACCATTTTTTTACCTTCTTAATTAGAAATGAGTGACATTCCAAACCCAACCACATACAGGACAATAATATTCAACAAAGATTTCAACCCTGACACCTTTCATAAAGAACTTAAAGCATGTGATTGGTCTCCCCTGAAACACCTACCATTAGAAGAAGCAGTTATATACTTTAGTTCTAAATTCTTAACTATTCTTGACCATCATGCACCAACTCGTACAATTAGAACTAGGGTTAAACCAGCCCCATGACTTTCTAAAGCTACTAAACAAAAAATCCTCCATAGAAACAAAGTCTGGGCAGTCTGGCACATTACTAAAGACCCTGCAGCTCGATTAAAGTTTAGACAGCTAATAATCTAAACGAAAAAAGCCATACAGTTGGATAAACATAATTTTTACTTTCAGCTCCAACAGACCCACCAAAACAAACCACAAAAATTCTGGTCAGGCATCAATAAACTTCTACACCCAGGACACTCACTCACACCCACCCCTTCAGGTTCTGATCACAGTAGTCTCAAGCAAATAGCTAATACCTGCAACACTTTCTTCACAGAGACCATTCAATCTCTTGCCAATCAGCTATCCCCTGACACCTCATCTTCCACCACCTCCAACTCTAATGCACCCCGATCATTTCACTTTCAACCTGTTCCCACATCCCTTATCTGTACCCTCATTCAAAAACTTAAACCTACCACCCTCTCAGTAGACCTACTACATGCAGAATACCTGCAAAAATCTGCAAAAGCCATAGCCTATCCCATTTCCATCCTGATTAACAGAACTATTACTGAAGGAACTATCCCATCTATTTGGAATATCTCCCATATTATCCCCCTGCATAAAGGTGGTAACTCCAACAAATTATCAAACTATAGACCTATTGCTAGACTATCTCTACTGGCTAAAATTATGGAGAAATGTATTCACAGACAACTGTTAAACTACCTAATAGAAAACAACTTACTAGCTACCTGCCAACATGGTTTCAGGCCATTTCATAACACCACCTCTGCTCTTTTATCCTTCTCTGACTGTATTAATAAAATTCATAAACTCCAATGCCCTGGATCAACTTATCCACACCCCCACCAGGGGCAACAATATCCTAGATCTAATCATTACCAATATGAGTGACCGGTGTTCCACACCTGAAGTCAATGCCTCATTGGTCCGATCCGACCATAAGCTAATTACCCTAGATATCCACATCCTGCCCCCACCCCCCATTAAGGAAACCATGGTAAAAAATTTCTCCAAAGCCAACGTCATGCTTCTTAAGACAGAAGTGGTGAACTTCATGACACCCATGCAGATGGACAATACAGTTAAGACTACTGAATCCTACACAATTGCACTTTATAAGCACTTACATGAGTGCATGGATTGTGCTATCCCAAACAGAACCAAGACGCTATCCTCCAAAAAAATGAAGCCAATCTGGTGGTCCCCTGCCATAAACAAACTGTACAACAGAAGGAAGAAACTCTTACAAAAGAGAGTAAAATCCCATGAGTGGAGGAACTCCCTGGTCAGCCTCAGTAAGAAGCTGCGATCCCTGATAAAATCCTCCAAAGCTAGTTATGAAAACAAAATCACCACTGATTCTAAAGACAACCACAAAGCATTCTATAGCTATGTCAAGAATCTCAATGGCAACACTCAGATCTGCTCTGAGTTACAGCACAATGGCACTAAATATACAGACCTAACTGATATTACCAACATCCTGGCAGATAGGTTCAGTGCTAACTTTACCCCCTCTCATCCCCTAAAGAGCCCATCTCTATATCGGAAGAATGCAAAGTTCCTGTAATCATTGCTGCACAGGTAAAAAACAAACTTTTCAAAGCCAAGAACACAGCATCCATGGGACCAGACAACATCCCAGGCTGCGTTCTACACGAACTACAGAACAAACTGGCACCCTACTTAAGTACCATGTTCAAGCATAGCCTCACCTCAGGCTTTGTGCCTGCTGAATGGCGCACAGCAACGGTTATCCCACTCCACAAGGGGGGAGCCACCGCCCCATTAGCCTGATGAGCCTGGGCTGCAAGGCCATGGAATGTATCATCATGGAACTTATAAACAAAGACATTGGTAATCTCCAAACTCTGGATCCCACCCAGTTCGGGTTTGTAAAAGGCAGATGATGTCTCCAAAACCTGATAGACTTCTTTGAAGCAGTCACCAAAGCCGTAGACAAGGGTAAGGTGGTTCACACAGCCTATGTAGATCTTGCCAAGGCTTTCGACACCATCCCCCACTCTGAAATTGTAGATAAACTCACTAAACTAGGTATAAATCCCTATGTCACAAGATGGGTTGCCAACTGGCTCACTGACCGAACCCACACTGTGAAAGTAGCAGACTCCAAATCCGACTTCAGACCAGTGACAAGTGGAGTACCACAGGGTCCAGTCCTGGGTCCTCTCCTGTTTGGTATCTACTTCTCTGAAGTACAGGCTAACACAGAAGGTCTTTGGCTAATGAAGTTTGCAGATGACTGCAAACTAGGAGCCATAATCAAAACTCCTAATGATGTGGACATCCTACAAAAGGGCCTCACTGAGACAGATGCCTGGTGTCAAAGCCATGGCCTCAAGCTCAATGCCAAAAAGTGCATTGTCATCCCCTTTGGTAAAAACTCTGTACCCATGAACTACAACATAGGTGGAAGTATACTTAACACCGAAAGTGTGATAAGAGACCTTGGGACACAGGTGGACAGTAGTCTCTCCTTTGATAATCACATCTCCACAGTAGTCAGGAAATCCTTCTACATGGCACACCTCATCACAAAAGGTTTCTCATCCAGAAAAAGAGGTCATTGTTCCCTCTACTCATCACTCATTAGACCCATTATAGAGTACAATGCCCCTTTTGGTATGTACCTCACAAGACATCTACAACAACTGGAAAGGCCGCAGAAATACCTCACAAAGAGGATTATCGGCCTCAAACAGATGTCCTATGCAGACCATCTCAAAAAACTCCAGCTTTACTCCGTCACATATCGCCTACTCAGAGGTGATCTCTGCCTAACATACAAAGCTATGTCAAACCCAGAGCTGTTGGACATGCTCCGCTTAAAGAAATCCCAATCCCTCCGAGTTACATGCTCTAGGGACCTAAACCTTGTCACCACAATAAACAGAACATGCTGGAGAGATAGATTCCTGTCCCAGAGACTTCTCATACTCTGGAATAAACTACCTATCTATATCAAACAGAGCTCCTCATTAGCACTCTTCAAGAAAAATCTTGATGATTGGATGGGAAATAGGAAATTCACCTCGGGGATCACCGCTGTGGCTCTGCTCGACAGTGGCACAGGAAAATTATTTTCTTGGGTGGCAAAAGCCAGGGTACCTTTTTGGCTGGGCTTGTATAGGCCCCAGGGCCAATAGCCTAGTACCTACCTATGAACCTATGAACCTATAAATCGTAATAATGAGCTTCTATCCTCTGCCCTCTTTCTTGATTTGTCGAAATCATTCGACATGATAAACCACCAACTACTCATTAACATACTCAAAAACCTGTCACTAGACACACTGACTATACAATGGTTCCACTCCTACCTAAACAGCAGGCAACAGGCTGTATTATGGGAGAACAACTTATCTTCTAACCTCCCCATTACCCTCAGCATCCCTCAAGGCTCCATACTTGCTCCACTCTTATTTTCTATATTTATAAATGACCTACATTCTGTAATACCTCAAGCTACCTGTATCCAGTACGCAGATGATTCAACATTAATATGCTCAACCACTTCTCCATCAGATCTACAGTCACTAACCCAAAACATGTTTAATACAGTTGAGAAATGGCTTCTACACAGATGTCTTATCTTGAACCCTCAAAAAACAAAACTACTACTATTTACTCCCACCCGTAGATCCTCCCACTTCATTTTACTGTTACATCAAGTAATGGTACTATCATCTCTCCTGATCCTACTACAAAACTACTTGGGGTACTAATAGGTAACAACATTACCTTTGATTCCCATATAAACAGTACTATAAAAACAGTCAACAAAAAACTAGGTTCCCTCTATAGGATCCAACCCTTTCTGACCCCACTAGCCAGGTCCACTATTGCCTGTACCCACTTAATCTCTACCCTGCTTTACGCCTCCCCTAGATATACTAAACTATGAAAAAGCAACTTGAACAAGCTGGCCGTCTTCTACAATAATATTGCCAGATTTGCAACTGGGTCTACCTACAGAACCCATTATTGTCACAATCTTAAACAGTTAGGATGGTTAGATTTGCCAAATCTTCTACAATTTAACCAACTAACAGTTGCCCACAAGTTCCTGTATCAACCTACTAACACACCAATACTTACAAATCTTATCACCTCCTATAGCAACCTAAAGACCCTAAGATAATCTAATAAACTACTTGCGCAAATAGGTAAAACCAACAATTTGGCTGGTGACTCTGTTCTCTAATACTGTGGGTAAAACCTGGAACTCCCTCCCCAGTGACCCAACCTCCCTTTCCTCAATCACCCTATTTAAAAGCAAACTGAAACCATGCCTTAAATCACAATGATTATGCCCCTGTGCTAACCCTGACTAACTATCTTACTTATCTATGGGTATTAATCATCTTATCTGTATGTGCTAGTTACTTTTCTGTTACCTAAAAAGAGTGTGTGTCTCTACAGTTAAAAAGTTTTTTCTTGAGATTTCATTTCTATGACTAACTATACCTGATATGTACTAAATTTGTAAGCAAAAATCCATTGTATGGTAAAAAACTGTAATATACCTCAATTTTTGTAAAATGTCTCTTACTGTAAATAATATTGTGAATGTGGAGCTTTTCTCCCCAGGCCTCTACTGAAAATGGACATGTATCCACTTGGACTAGCCCGGTCAACAAATGTAAAATAAAATAAATAAATAAAATAAATTACTAGGTAGTTTAGTGTTAAGCTAGGGTCAGGCTGTGTATGTATGCATGCATGTAGTGAGGTCTGCATGTGTGCATCTGTGTCTGCCTGAGAAGTAGCAGTAGGGGAAGAGAGGTTACCTTAGGTATGTGCATGTGTGTATGAATGAATGAATGAAGGTTGAGTGTGCGTGTGAGTGAATGTCATTGAATAGGTAGAGGTGGCTGTCATAATTTCACTCACCATAGACTAACGAACAGAGCCTACAACATTGGTTGGGAACCATTGGACACCAGGGACAATACTCACGTGTCATAATAGGGACTTGAACCATGTAACCTTAAAACATGCCATACCTGCATGCACTAACTAATAAGGTAGTGCTGCAGGTATTTTTTCTTTATATTGAAGATCTCCAGCATTGTGCACCGTTAGTGACATGTCATACTGTACGAGGGGAATGGAAAATCTTGATCAAAAAAACAGGTTGTCATGATGGTTAAGGTGTTTACCTTACAAGCACAAGGTGCAGGGTTTGATTATCACAGGGGATAATTGGCTAGGCTTAAAATGGCCGGCAAAAGCAATTATCCTAGTGCTTAGCAGTCTATGAAGCAACTAGCAATCTACCTCTACATCTTGTAAATAACTTTCACCCTAGCATAATTTTACTAAATGATTTTTCAGTGTAGAAACTGAATGTCTTGCATTAAGGACATGATGTAATCATCTGTGCAGGGGAAAAGAAGACATGGGTTTTCTTAACAACAGGGGCAGTTATGGGGTATGTGGTATTCGTGAGCTTGTGTATGTGTGTGGTTTATTGAGTGCTTGTGTGTGTGTGTGAGGGGGCAAACTGAGGGAGAAAGGTGTATGTGCGTACGTGGTGCAGCTGCCAGTATTAACTACTGTAGGAAGTACTGATCTGGACTTCACAATACTTACCTGCAATTCAAATACATGGAAATTAGACAATAATGAGGACTTTCCTCATTACAGCCAATGTGTCCCCAGGAAAATCTAGGCATGTGCAATGCAGATTTACTCACAGTGGCCTGTATTTGGTCACTTTGGCTTAACCTCTGTGACTAAGCTATACCAGCAATTTGAGTAAAAAACAGTTTGCAAATACCCAGATATGACTTACTACTGAACACATGTACTTATGGCAAAGACCAGCAGGGTATCTATCTGTATGAGATGGACAGCCCTTTGAAGAGATTACTGGGATGATATGACAAAGGTTACTATTACTAGTTATGAGCAAAGTCTGTCATAATGGAAGATAATAGTGAGCCATTCATTTCACTAAAGCAGTCCTCACGCAAACACTTACACAAACACACAAACACACACGTGCAGACAGACAGACACACACACACACACACACACACACACACACACACACACGCACACACACACACACCTGCAAGTTCTGAGCCATCTGCCTACATGGGTTTTAGAAAGCCTCTTACACGTAGCCATATCCATGTTGTACTGAGAACTCTTTGTCTTCTATCTTCAAGGACTTTATTTTAATTCTGATTTACACAGCAGCAGACTGTACATGGAGCTTTTGCCTCAACTTCTATTCAATAAAGAAATATTGCCATGTATAGTCTGGATGTTAATTTCACCTTATTATTCAATCGGAAGTCATATACTCCCCAAAGAACCTAGGAATAAGGCTAGAGTGGGGTACACCAAGACATCTGACACACAAGGCCATATATCACTGCCCCTATGTTTGGAGCGTCTCCCTCCAGGCCACTACTGAAAAGGGGCCTGCAGCTGGCTCAATCATCCAACCAAAGTTAACAAAGGAAATACATAAACTAATAACAGAGTAACCAAATAACATTAAGTTGCTTAGGTACAAAGTGCACTCAAGGCTGTTATTCTGCCATGACAAATTTCACTGCATCTCAATCTTGGTTCACACGGCAACACACTGCCTTTGTTATTATATGGCGTTTAAGCCTTACCCTACACAAAGTAACACAACTGTTGCCTTGCTGGTAAAATATTTATATATTTTTTTAATTTCTAATGTAATGGCAACTTAGGTCACATGTATTCTGCATAGTGAATTTATCAAGCCTCCGGAGCAGAGGCCACATATCTTCAATGAAAACTTGATTTAATACCAGACTGTGACATAAAAATTAATTTTATTTATTTAACATTTGTTTACTGGGAAAGTCCAACTTGGAACAAAGCCAATTTTCAGCAGAGGCCCAGGGAGAAACACTTCAGGTGCATGTTTCTGTAACGTGTGAGGAAACCCAGACGAATGCAGGAAGGACATGCAGACTCCACACAGAAGGCACACCAGCTGAGAATCAAATCGGAACATCTCTTGCTGTGAGGTGATAACGCAACCACTGCTCCATCCAAAAAGTCATTTAAACCATTGAATCTGGTACCTGTATGCGATTCAGTTCTCTTATGACAGTTCATAATACATGACTGAGGGAATTAAAATAAAATACTCAATAATAAAATGCACTCAAAACCTCAAGTCCACCATCCAGCATTTCACTGAAACTCAGTCCTGATGTACATAACACACTGTTTTGTCAGTATCCGAAGTTACGATCTCAGCTTTTATGCAGTAACAGAATGTTACCTTGTCTGTTCAATCGTTACCATATTTTTATATCTGATGTAAAGGCAATACAATAAAGGCATTTTTTGAATATGAGCTGCATTATGCCACCCTGAGCAGAAGTTGCATATTCAGGCCTAATATAAGCAGAGAATAAAAACTTGATAGCTTGACACTTTCAAATGGTCATGTATGCTTCATAGTACAAACTATCAATACAGGACTATATCACAGCAGCAGTGGCAAAAAGGGATAAAGCAAGGACTATGAGCCCAGTGATATGATTTTTATTAATGTCCTGGGTGCCTGACAGGGCATTTCAGGGAGGATGGGAGTGAGCAACAGTTACTGGCTCACTCATCCTGGGGAAAGGAGATGGCTGTGGACCACTTCTTGGGCGACACCTAGAGGGCAGAGTAGGGGTTGCATCTGTGGAGTATGAGCCTGTTAGCATGTGCTGTTACTGTGCTTGTACACATAGCTAAGGGAAAATGTGGGGGTAGTGTCTGGCAAATGGGGAGGATTTGGCATAATGGCTACAGTCTCTAACTCACAGGTGCAAGGTACAGGGTTTGATTCTGACCTCTTGTTATTGGCTAGGCTTGTAATAGTCTGGAGACTGAGAGCCTAGTCTTAACCTATGACCTATCTGGAGGCAGGCTTCCTATGGCAAGTCAGCAGTAGTGGAGCTCAAAAGAGCCAGCATGAGGGAGTGTAGTTTCCCTGGACCAGCCAGCTAGCCTGCTCCCTACCACCTGACAGTTGCCATGGGGGAATGTGTGGGACAGTTGGGCTACCTCAGCAGGAGCAAATGAGCAGTAAGGCTCTCACCCAGCCTGGAGATGTTTGATTCTCAACCTTTGGAATCAATGAACCAAGTAAGTGCTGGTGAAGCAGCCACTGAGCTTGTCCAGCAGAAATAAAAATACAGGAGGAAATCTCTGAAACAGTTTGACATTTTCAAGACAAAATGTTGGAAAACAAATTTAGACATTCAGTAATAAACTGTAGTTAGGTTGTGCTTTCAGGTGTGGAGGTAATAGAGTATCTGTGTGTTCGAGTCTCAAGTCAGAATTCCCAGAAATCCTTCCTTTTTTTTCTTTTGTTCTGTATTAAAATTTCAAATGCTGGTTATCACTTTCAGGGAAAACAAACACTGATGTTAGTTATTGTGTTATCAAAGGAAAATATGTTGATTATGTTATGTACTTATATTTATCCCTGTGTGGAAAAAATCAAAAATGTGCGTGCTTCTTCTGAAATGAGTCATGAAGGGGATTTTGAATTTGTAATAACAAAGAAACAATTTGAAATCCAAACCAGAAGTTAAGCCTTGAGTGTTTTTCAGTAATGTAGCAAACATAGATTTCAGCTCATTTCACAAAGATACTAACTGCGGTGGTGGTGCTGCAGTAACGTTGTCGCCTCACAGTAAGACGTCTTCTGTGTGGAGACATGCGTGAATGGGTGTACCTTCTTTCAAGGTTGTGCATCAGAGCTGGTAACTCGGCACGTAAAAATCTACTGCCAATCATTAGCGGACCGGAGTTCCGCTGTGGCGACCCCTAACCGGGAAAAAGCTGAATGACACAACAACAACTACCTCAGTGGAATGTGACGTTCTGAGAGGGTCCACCATCTTTCTTACGAAGCATACGCATAATGACCATAGTAATAAACTTCAACTTGTTCTTCTGTGGGCCATATCAGCGATAATTTAACAGTAATCATACAACTGCCCTTTGTACTGCCCACAGTTGTGAAACATACCTCTCAAGTTCTTAGCACAAGAAATCTAGACCAAACCAAAAACAATGGGGGAACAAAGTCCCAAACTTGCTCTTTTAAACTTAAAAAAGTTAATAAAATAACAGGTTTTGCTTTTACATGCATTTTGTGAAAAGTATGAAGTCTGAATTTCAATTGTCTGTCATTATTTAGTGGCTTAAATCCTCAATGATTTACATGAAAATCACAAATTTTGTGATGAACAGACCAAAAATATGAGGCAAAAATCTGTACATTCTGCAAAAATCTGGAGAGTTGAGAGGTGTGCTGTAAATGTCCCCCTAGTTCTTGTACACTGGCACTAGTATGCTTATTCTGTAGACATCAGGGACACAGCTTTCTCTTTCATTTGGCTAGTCCAACATCTCAGTCATGTCTGCTGTAATTTAATCCATGCCTGCTGCTTTCCCTCACTTCATTTTGTTTAGTGTTATTCTTATTTCTTCTAGAGTACATTTTTCTTTTTCTTTAACTGTAAGCTATGTATGTGGCAGTGCAGTGTTTTTTTAGGATTTTCTTCAGTCAGAAGCTGCTGAACATATTCTTTCTGCCTTTGATGTCCCCTGAGCTGGGGAGCAGATAGTTGCTAGTATCCCTTATGAATTATGTCATGACTATATTATTTATTCTTCTATCTTTGCCTTGCAAGCAGATAGCAATTCTATGTGCCATCCGATGAGCCACTTTTCAGAATGTGGTAGAGCTTTTCTGATGCCTTGTTCTTTGCCATTGTTGCTGATTTCTTAGCTTCTTTGTTAGCCAACCAGTATTCCTTCTTTGCCTGGTTCATCTTTTCTGTCTCCTACCTCATCCTGCAGTCCTTCTTTCTTTTGATGACTTCTTGGACTTCTGCATTCCACTAATAGTTTTCACTGTGTACTATATTTCAAAAACTTTCTTGCTCACATATCTGTTCTATAGCCTATACCTCACTAAAAGAATCACAGGCCTAAAGCAGATGCCCTATGCTGACCGTCTAAAAAATCTCCACCTATACTCTGTCACATATCGTCTACTCAGAGGTGATCTCTGCTTAACATACAAGGCCATGTCAAACCCAAAGCTGTTGGACATGCTACACTTAAAGAAATCCCAATCCCTCAGAGACACATGCTCCAGAGATCTAAACCTTGTCATCACAATGAACAAAACATGATGGAGGGATAGGTTCCTGACCCAGAGACTCCCCAGACTCTGGAATAAACTGCCTATACATGTCAAGCAGAGAGCCTCTTTGGCCCTCTTCAAAAGGAACCTTGATGATTAAATGGGAAATAGGAAATTCACCCCAGGGATTACGTCAGTCGCCCTGCTAGACAGGGGTCCAGGGAAGTAAAAAGTGTGGGAAGAAATAGCCAGGGAATTGTTATGGCTAGGCTTGTATAGGGCCTAGGGCCGATAGCCTAGTACCAAGCTATGAACCTATGAACCTATGGACCTATGAACCTATGAACCTATGAACCTATGGACCTATGAACCTATGGACCTATGAACCTATGAACCTATGGACCTATGAACCTATGAACCTATGAACCTATGAACCTATGGACCTATGAACCTATGAACCTATGAACCTATGGACCTATGAACCTATGAACCTATGAACCTATGGACCTATGAACCTATGAACCTATGGACCTATGAACCTATGAACCTATGAACCTATGAACCTTCACACATGCTGTTTTGAAATGCTGCCATTCTTCTTCAATTCCACTAATTTGTACTTATTCCAGAGATGATAGGACCCTAAGCAGGTAGGGCCATAAGTATTTACTTGAACTCTTGTGTTTTCACTTCAGGCAAATTAGAGGTGTTTAGCCTATTTTCTGTTCATACGTCAGGCGTATATTAAGCTAGTTATCCTTGCGGGCCATTAAACCTGCCAAGAATAAGAATCAAACTCTGTACTCTGTGCTTATGAGGAAGCACATTAATCATTACGCTAACCCTGGCTGTTGACATTAGGGCCTTCTGTAACCACTGTTTGCAGGTGGTAATGACCACCAGTGCTCTATGTTATGGCCAAGCATTTTACCTTGGATGACTTTGTAATCTTTAAGTCTGCCCCAGTGCAATTTCTGTATTAGGAACATACATACCTCTCAACTATCCAGATTTTTGCAGAATGTCCAGACATTTTGCCTTATATTTTTGGTCTCATAAAATTTGTGTTTTTTTTTTTTTTTGGCAAATCACTGAGGACTCAAGTCACTAACTAATGAAATACATTTGAATTTCAGACTTCATATCTATCAGAAAATGCATGCCAACCCAAAACCTATTATTCTAGCAACTTTCTAAGTTTATAAGAGCACTATTTAAAATTGGTTCCTATTTTTCAGCCTATGTCCTCCCACTGGCTTAGCTTTGTCCATTTTATTTTGTGCTAAGAGGTATGAGGAAGAAGTCTGTGAGTTACATTCTGACCACTGTTTTATGTGATCTTGTGAGTGTCCATCTTGGCAAACCTTATGTTGGTCACCATCAAGCCATTTCATAGACAGAAGTTTATTCCTTTTAATTTATCAAACTCTTGCCAGACTGCAAGAATGTCCTGGAGCATATCAAGATATATATATATATATATATATATATATATATATATATATATATATATATATATATATATATATATATATATATATATATATATATATATATTTGCTTTTTTTTTATTTTGCTTTTATTTATTGGAATAGTTTGAGGCTTTATTAAAAAAAACTTTTCAGCAGAGGCCTAGGGAGAAAAGCTCCAATATATTATAAACATTTGTAAACAGACACTAAGTAACACACATGAGTAGTACTAGGAGGTTGACATAATGGTTAAGGTGCTTACATTACAGACACAAGGTACAGGGTTTGACTCTTACATGAGGTAATTGGCGAGGCTTAAAATGGCCCCCAAGGGCAATTAGCTTAGCCTAAATCTATTGGTGGATTATAATGACAGCAGTTTTGGTTTCTCACCAGGGGAATCCAGGGCCTCAAACATCTACCCAACACAGATAGACTAAAAGCCCTGTCCCTCTACTCAGTCTGATACAGACTCCTCAGAGATGATCTCTGTGTGTGGCATACAAAGTAAACTCAGACCCCGCCTAGATGGGACTGCTGCATATCCAGAAATCAAACTCCACTACAGAAATCCACACGTGACCTCAACCTGGTCTGTGACATCAATAGGACTTATTGGCGGGACAGATTTGTGTCCCAGAGACTCCCGCTTCTGTGGAATAGACTCCCTCGCCATGTCAAACAGAGTACCTCATTAACCCTTTTTGAGCGCAACCTGGATAACTGGATGGGAAACAGAAAATACACCCCTGGGATTCTACCTGTCTCCTTGCTGGACAGGGGCATTGGGTGCTGACTATGTAGGAACATGGGCTAACTTCTTGGGAAGGCTTGCAAGGGCCTCAGGGTCAGTAGCTTAGTAGCATCCTATGATCCTATGATCCTATGGCTAGACATTGAATAATATACTATAACAATTACAAATATATTTTGTAACTAGATTACATCCAACTGAAAAAAAGGCAACTGTTAACAGTATACAAGATACTCATACATTAGTAGATATTAAACATTGAGTAGATGAGAAGGTATATTAGTGGGTTTCCCAGATAGATAAGAGATCCTGTGATTAGTGCTTAGAAATTCAATAAAATGAAGGTGACAGAAGGAACTAGGTGGGGCAGAAAATGTCAATATTGTAGTTAAGAGGTGATGAGTAAAGCATTTATATATATATATATATATATATATATATATATATATATATATATATATTATTTACCATATAACTGAAACTCAAAACAATTAGAAAAAAACATTGAAATCACACAAAGAAAGTTTACAATATCAGAATGCATAATACCAAAAAAACTCCTGCAGATGTTACACATGACTTCCAACACCCTACACACTCTTGTGAAGACAAAACAGCACCTTCATTTTTTTCTCAAAGCAGTTATCAACTGAAAACTGCTCAGTGTATACTGCATAACTGCCTGTGAATGACAGAGAACTTTAAAGGGACTGATGTCTATTTGTACTAAAAGTTCCATTTTCACATATGCTATAGCTTTAATAAACCCCATCACATCACCTACTATTAAACAAAGGGTATCTCTTTAAAGTGATGCTCTCTCCTTTAAATCATGGCATATGATGTACTTCCAAACTTCATAAATATCTACAGAATGATTGTAAGTAAATGACTTAACCACTTCTTATACATTTGAAACAAACTGTCAACAGAAAAATCTACCTTTTTTGTTTTTAAGGGGAACAAGCCCCCTGCACCCCCCACATACCCTGAAAATTATATCCACCAACTCTGAGATTGCACTACAGTGGGGAAATGGGTACATTTGCCGATCCTCACTGTACTGCAATCTCCATTCAAAAAATCTAAATTTACAAAAAAAAAAAGTGGTGTGTAACATCCTCAGGTGTTTTTTGGTATTAGTGCATTTTGATATTGTAAACTTCATTGTGCAATTTCTACGTTCATGTCTCATTGTTTTCAGTTTTGGTTATGTGGTATTCGATAAAATGAAGTAGACATATATATATAAATATGTGTGTGTGTGTGTATTTATAGATTTACTATCATAATGTGGCATGGCAGTAAATCAAAAATGGTTTAATCAAATGCTTTGTTTGAACATTTCATAATGCCGAACTGAAACATTCTGACCTCATGTTAAGAAAGGTAAGTCTCCATTTTCCAATATGAAGTCGACGCTATGAACGGAGATTGTGGTACAGTGCAGATTGAGAAATTACCCTTTTCCTCACTGTAGTGCATTCTTGGAGTTGGTATATATAATTTGCAGGCAGGTTGGGAGTGCAGCCTCCTTCATGGGGGTGCATGGGGCTTGCTCCCCTGCAAAAATGTAATCCAATGCAGATTTTTGTTTTTGTATTTGTCTTTGTTTGATTTTTGACTGTCTGGATACTAGAACATCTAACAGAAACCTTACAGAATGGGCCACAGATGAAGAATAAGTGTAACCGAAGTGCAGGAGTTGTTGGTTACACTTTCACTGCTTTATGGTAATTCAGAATTATTGCAAATGTCGACCATTGCAATTTCCATTTTGACATTCCGTCTTATTGGTATTACCAAATTCGACAAATAAATTTAATGTTATGCGTAAAATACGTTTTGCCATTTAACATTAGTAAACCATATATATAAGCCTCGGTGGTGCTGCGGTTAGCATTGTCACCTCACAGCAAGAGGTTCTTTGGTTCGATTTTTGGGTGGAGTTCCTTCTGTGTGGAGTCTGCATGGCCTCCTTGCAGCTGAGTCAGCTTTAAAGACATGCAGGTAGGTGTGTGTGTGTGTGTGTGTGTGTGTGTGTGTGTGTGTGTGTGTGTGTGTGTGTGTGTGTGTGTGTGTGTGTGCATGTGGGTGTGCCTTCCATGAAGGTTGGGCGTCAGGCTGGGAACTCGGCACCGTAAAAATCCACTGCCAGTCAATCTGCGGACCGGTGATCCACTGTGGTGACCCCTAACCGGAAAAACCCAAAAGACATTGCTTTTATAGTAAACTATATATATATATATATATATATATATATATATATATATATATATATATATATATGGGTGTACTTTTGAAGAACAAAAAGTTCACTACTTCGAACTTCAAAAGTACAGAAGGTCTCTGGCTAACGAAGTTCGCAGATGACTGCAAACTAGGAGCCATAGTCAAGTCCCCAAATGATGTGGGCATCCTAAAGAAGGGCCTCACTGATACAGATGCCTGGTATCAGAGCCATGGCCTCAAGCTCAATGCCAAAAAGTGCAGTGTCATCCCCTTTGGTAAAAACTCTGTACCCATGAATTACCACATAGGCAGCAATCTACTTAACACCAAATGCGTGATAAGAGACCTTGGGACCCAGGTGGACAGTAGTCTCGCCTTTGATAGTCACATCACCACGGTAGTCAGGAAGTCCTTCTACATGGCACACCTCATCATAAAAGGGTTCTCATCCAGGAAAAAAGAGGTCATTGTTCCCCTCTTCTCAACACTCATTAGACCCATTATAGAGTACAACGCCCCTTTTGGAATGTACCTCACAAGACATCTGCAGCAGCTGGAAAGGCCAAAGAAGTACCTCACAATGAGGATTACTGGCCTCAAACAAATACCCTACACTGACTGCCTCAAAAAAACCCAGCTTTACTCCATAGCATGTCGCCTACTCCGAGGTGATCTCTGCCTAACATATAAAGCTATGTCAAACCCAGAGCTGTTGGACATGATGCACCTAAAAAAAAATCCCAATCCCTCCGAGCTACACGCTCTAGGGACCTAAACCTTGTCACCACAATAAACAGGACACACTAGAGGGATAGATTCCTGTCCCAGAGACTTCCTATACTCTGGAACAAGCTACCCATCTATGTCAAGAAAAGTTCTTCATTAGCACTCTTAAAGAAAAATCTTGATGAATGGATGGGAAATAGGAAATACACCCCAGGGATCACTTCTGTGTCTCTGCTCAACAGTGGCACAGGAAAATAACTTTCTTGGGTGGCATAAGGCATGGAACCTTGTTGGCTAGGCTTACGTAGGCCCTTGGGCCGATAGCGTAGTACCTACCTATGAACCTATGAACCTATGAAAACCCACACTAATGCGAAAGTGCACTTTCACGAAAGTGCACTTTTGCGAATCCACTAGACCCAACGGGCTAGCAGTCATGGACCTTAGGGTTAGGGCACGGGTCATGGTAAGGGGATAGCCCTACTAGCTCTCCCCTTGCCCTAACCCTAAGATTTGTGACTACTGCATGACAGTGGAATACATTCCAAATCGTGCTATGTCCTCTACTGTGGTGCGATAGTCACGAACCCTGGGGTTAGGGCACGGGTTAGGGTAAGGGGATAGTTAGTAGGGCTATCCCCTTATTCTGACAAGTGCCCTAACACTAAGGTTCGTGACTATCTCACAACAGTGGAAGACATTCCAAATCGGGCTATGTCCTCCACTGTGGTGTGATAGTCACGGACCTTAGGGTTAGGGCACGGGTTAGGGTAAGGGGATAGTTAGTATGGCTATCCCCTTATCCTGACAAGTGCCCTAACCCTAAGGTTCGTGACTATCGCACAACAGTGGAAGACATTCCAAATCGGGCTATGTCCTCCACTGTGGTGTGATAGTCACGGACCTTAGGGTTAGGGCACGGGTTAGGGTAAGGGGATAGTTAGTATGGCTATCCCCTTATCCTGACAAGTGCCCTAACCCTAAGGTCCATGACTATCACACAATAGTGGAAGACATTCCAAATCGGGCTATGTCCTCCACTGTGGTGTGATAGTCACGGACCTTAGGGTTAGGGCATGGGTTAGGGTAAGGGGATAGTTAGTATGGCTATCCCCTTATCCTGACAAGTGCCCTAACCCTAAGGTCCATGACTATCGCACCACAGTGGAGGACATAGCCCATTTTTCAATGTCCTCCATTGTGGTGCAGTAGGTTCGGTCTAGTGAGCTTAAGCGAAAATGCACTTTCGTTAAAGTGCACTTTCACTTAAGTGGGGATGTACTTTCCCATTTTGAAAAGTGAATTTTCGTTGTAGGAAAGTACTCCATGTAGATATAAATATATATATATATATATATATATAAGGATTATAGTAGAAGTGTAGAGGTGGAAGTTGAGTAGTGTCATAAAATAATGTAAATAGCTGGGAGATGCCAGTAAAACTATTCATGTGTTGGTGAAGGTTACGGGGCATATAGATAAATGATTGTGCAGGACCAGATCCACTGATTTGACTGATGAAGTTTTAATTATGTTTTAAATGAGTGATACTCAGTGTAAATGTAGAAAATGTCCAAAAGTGACCAGACAAACTCCGTACTACTGTATCTGTTATACTTTATTTGTCTCAGAATAAATTCTTGACAAACAGTTAATTCTGTCAAGAGCTATTTCAATTCTTATTATAACACAGCTTGACAGATGATGATACCGATGCACTCTCAGTAAAAATGTCACTGAATGAAAAACAAGCATTGTATACTTTATATATTTTAAACACTGTTATTTTTGATACATGGAAAGTCCCTGTGATGCAAAGTGCTGATATGCAAAAATCCATATTATTTTTGAGAAGCAACAGTCCATGTGATACAAACGTCATTGCTGAAGTGTTATTTTTGATATGATATGATTTACCAGAAAGGCTCATCCAGACTCTGCTACACTTTGCTGTGAAGGAAAGGTTAGTTTGCTGTTACTTTTTGTATTTCTGTATTGCCTTTCTATATTTTGAATACTGTAGTTTGTTTTCTTTATCTTGTGTTTTGCTTGCATTCTGTTTTAAACAGCATATTAAAACTTCAAAAGAGACCACAGCTCTCTCTGTTCTGAGTCAAGCAGAAATAAGAACTGATTAATTAAGGACTCATTCATAAGACAGAAGAGGTCACTTAAGGTTAATCACTTGTTAACAGAGGGGGTGGAGCTAGGAACTAAAATTTCTATTTAAGGAGTAAACTAAAACATTTCAGAGCTTTACCAGAAAGGCTCATCCAGACTCTGCTACACTTTGCTGTGAAGGAAAGGTTAGTTTGCTGTTACTTTTGTATTTCTGTATTGCCTTTCTATATTTTGAATACTGTAGTTTGTTTTCTTTATCTTGTGTTTTGCTTGCATTCTGTTTTAAACAGCATATTAAAACTTCAAAAGAGACCACAGCTCTCTCTGTTCTGAGTCAAGCAGAATTTTCCCTCCCTCCTACCCATTTAAGTTGTCTTGTTAAATACCACTGTCTTTCTAGTTGCCCGCCTCTTATGTTAATCTGACCATATATCTCATTTCTCTCTACTTTCACTGGCTTATGTGAGTAATCACAAAACCATCACTTTTGAAATCCCACCTTCAATTATTTAAATTTATTGGCCATCCTACAGTATTTCATAGTACCAAAATAACCACCCCTTTCAGTCCATCTTGCTGTTTTAAAAATAGTAACTCTCCACTAAACCTTAACTTTTAAACAGGTAAAACTCAAGTTACCTACTTTCATATCTAACTTCTCTAGTGCACACTGCAGAGTGCATTCTTTTCAATCTTACCTTTAAGCATCCCTGTTACTAGCACTTTCTCTAATACCTAAAAAGATCATCTCTACTTGACTCCAAGTAGACTTTTCTCTATCTGTTAAACCTAGCACTTGCTCCTACAGTACTTATTACCTTGATACGGCACTCTTATAGATAGCACCCCAAAAGGCAAACCCCATTTCTCGGTCACCCACATCCCCGGAATCTCTTTTAAAGTTTTTGTCTAGTCCTTCTAGCATGTCGAGGGATCAGTTGCTAGTGTCCTCTCCTGCTCAGCTGGTGAACCTGGGAATATTGAGGCAATGTTACAATTGCCTCATGTACACAGACAACCCTCTCCTCCTCCCACAAAACACAAATACATGCGAGAGATGCAACTATACGGCCAAACTGGAGGCTGAGCTCTCTCAACATAGGACTGGCAAGACCAGTCAGGAGGAGAAGGTTACCACACACACTATAGACCCAGTCTCACATAGTACCATCACAACCTCAAATCATACACATAAACACACAAAGACATACTCGGCTCTGATCAAAAATCTACCAAAACAGCAGAGGCCACCAAAGCAGACACCCAAACAACCACCACCTCAGAACACAACACCTGCAACACATAGACCTCACAGTCAGAGTGTCAAACAGTCACAGCCCTTAAGCCAAACACAATGCCAGACACACTAGTCATTGGTGACTCCATAGTCAGACACACTGACGTCCCGCTCACCAGACTGAGTAAGGAGCAGGTCACAGTAAGCTGCCTGTCGGTGCTAGAATCCGCCACATAACGCAAGCACTCAGGTCTCTCAACAGCAGGTACAAATACGACTCAGTCATTGTCCACGCTGGTGTAAACGACCTGAGGACTACATGAAAAGAGACATTGAGGAGCTCTCTGATTATGTAGCCCAGGCAGGTATGACCCTGACCTTGAGCAGTATCCTACCTTCACCAAGAATGATGCCACAATACAGAGATAAGATGATCAGCTTTAACAATTGGCTTAAACTCTGGTGTCATTCAAAGGGGATCCAATGTCTGTCTGCCTGGGATGACATGCTGGACAAGCCACGCTGCTTCGCAAAGACGGCTTGCACCTGTCACCCTGGGATTCGGATATTGGCCCCATAGTGCCTTTTTAGGCAAGGCTCAAATTCTAAACCTACCACCCTAGAACACAAAAAAGGAAAAAACTAAGGGTAATGCTGCTCAATGCCAGAAGTCTAAATCTCAAAATGCGGCCCTTCTCAGTATGGAGAACATCGATGTCTGTGCAGTGACAGAAACCTGGTTCAAGGCTCCTGAGAGCACCCCAGCACTATCAGGTTTTACCTCTTATCATGCGTTCCGCCCCAAAATCCGGACAATACCAAGAAAGGAGGGGTATCCATATTCATCAAAGACACCCACACCTCAAGACTGGTATGCATCGGAGACCATCCAGGTGCAATTAACCATAGGCAAGACTGCTCTGCAAATTGTAGCATGTTACAGGCCACCCTCACAAACTCAGGAACCTCACATGGCCTTCCTGAAAACACTAGAGGGATAAATGTATCACCAAACACCATCATACTAGGTGACTTCAATTACCTAATATAGACTGGGAACACTACTCAAGCCCAAACACCCTAGCCCAAAAGTTCCTGGAATTCATAAACTCAAATGCCATGGAACAACTAGTCACCATCCCCACAAGAGGAGAAAACATACTTGTTCTCATCATCACGAACATGGGAGCACAATGTTCAACACCGAAGGTATACCCCTCACTGGTGAGATCAGATCACAAACTAATCTCGCTGGAGGTCCTCATCCCACCCCACCTGAAATAAAAAAGACCACAGTAAAGAACTTCTCGAAGCCGACTTCACACTTCTAAAGACTAGTGTGGTCACATATAAGGCCCCCGAACCGGAAGAAAACAGTACTCAAGCCGCTGAATCACTTACAAATGCCTTCTACCAGCACCTGCAGGACTGCATGGATAAGGCAATCCCAAGCAAAACAAAGACTCTTTGTACCAAAGGCAAGCGTCAGTCTGGTGGACCCCAGCCATAAACAAACTCTACAACAAAAGGAGGAAGCTACTACAAGATAGAGCAAAATCCTTAAAAGGTAAGACACCCTTGATCACTATAAGTAAAAACTAAGAGCTCTCATAAAATCATCCAAAGCAAATTTTGAGAGAAAAATAGCTAAAGACTCAAAAGACAATCATAAGGCCTTCTTTAGCTATGTTAGAAACCTGGGAGGAACCTCCCAGATATGCTCAGAACTAGTTCAAAATGATGTGAAGATTACTGATCCTACAGACATTGCCAACATACTGGCTGACAGGTTCAGTGCAAACTTCTCCCCTCCCCAAAAGGAGAGATATCTATACCAAGCGATTGCAGCCCCAAACATCTCCAACGCCCAAGTGAGAACTGCTCTCTCCAAAGCAAAAACACAGCATCCATGGGACCTGATGGTGTCCCCGGCTGTGTGCTCCACGAACTCAATGAGGAATTAAACCCACAGCTAGGACAGCTGTTTAATCATAGTCTTACCTCTGGATCAGGAGTGGCGCACTGCAACTGTGGTCCCACTTCACAAAGGCGGTGCCTCCACCGACCCTGGAAATTACCGGCCCATTAGCTTGACAAGCCTTATCTGCAAAGCCATGGAGAGGATCATAATGGACCTCATAAATAAAGACATAGGGAATTTGCAGACTTTGGATCCATCCCAGTTTGGCTTTGTCAAAGGCAGATCATGCCTTCTAAACTTGGTTGACTTTTTGAAACAGTCACCAAAGCCATTGATGAGGGAAAGGCAGTCCATACAGCCTACCTCGATCTGGCGAAGGCCTTCGATACAATACCCCACTCGGGTATCATTGAAAAACTCATCAGCTTAAATGTTAACCCATACATCACAAGATGGGTTGCAAACTGGCTGAGTGACAGAACCCACAGGGTCAGAGTTGCTGGCGCCATGTCAGACTCAAAGCCTGTCACAAGTGGTGTACCACAGGGCTCAGTCCTGGGCCCACTCTTGTTTGGCATCTACTTTTCCGGGTAAAGCAAACACAGGAGGGTTATGGCTGACAAAGTTTGCAGATGACTGCAAACTGGCCATAGTGGAAAACACATCTGACACAGATATCCTTCAGAAGGGTCTCACAGAAACGGATAACTGGTGCCAGAGCCATGGCCTAAAGTTAAATGCCAAAAAATGCATAGTCATACCCTTCGGGAAAACAAGGTTACCCTAGCTACCAAATAGGTGGCAATCCACTGAGCATAGAAGAAGTTATCAGGGACCTGGGGACCCAGGTTGATAGTAGTCTGTCATTCGACACCCATGTAGCTAAAGTAGTTAGGAAGACCTTCTACATTGCCCACCTTATCATGAAGGGATTCTCATCTAGATCAAGGGAGGTCATAGTCTCCCTATACTCATCACTCATCAGACCAATGATTGAGTACAATGCCCCATTCGGAATGTATCTGACCCGACACTTGCAGCAGCTGGAGAGGCCACAAAAGTTCCTCACCAAAAGGATAAAGGGTCTCAAACACCTGTCCTATGCTGCCCGACTGAAAGAACTCCAGCTCTATTCAGTCCTCAGAGGTGACCTTTGCCTAACATACAAGGCCATGTCAAACCCAGATTTGATGAATATGCTTCACCTCAAAAATCTAGATCCGTCAGAGCCACAAGGCGGAGACTTAAACGGATAGATTCATCACCCAAAGACTCCCTATGCTGTGGAATAAAATCCCGGTATATGTGAGGCAGAGCACTGGGCTGGCCTTGTTCAAGAGAAATCTTGACCAATGGATATATACCCCAGGGATTACCTCAGTGTCACTGCTCAACAGAGGCACAGCAAAATAATGGGTATAGTTCCCCATACTAAAGGGGTGGCGTAAGCCACAAAACTATGGGCTAGGCTTGTAAATGCCCTCGGGCAGATAGCCTAGTATGAACCTATGAACCTATGAACCTATGAACAATTATACTTCCATAGGATCATAGGATCATAGGAGGTTACTAGGCTAATGGCCTTGGGGCCCTTACAAACCTAGCCAAGAGTTTATCCACAAAAAGAAATGTCAGCACCTGTCACCCTTGTCAATGAGGGACACAGGTGGAACCCCTGGGGCAAATTTATGGTTACCCATCCACTCATTAAGGTTGTACCTGAAGAGGGTCAGTGAGGTGCTCTGTTTGATGTGTATGTGGAGTCTTATCCAGAGATGGGGCAGCCTCTAGGAGACAAACCTCTCTCTCCAGCAGGTTTTGTTGATGGCACTTATTAGACTCAGGTCTTTTTGAGCTTGTAGTGCATGAGGGGTTAGACTATGGATATGGAGCATCTCTGCTAGGGCAGGCTCCAAGATTGCCTTGTAGGTGAGACACAGATCACCCCTGAGCAATCTGCATGATACCAAGTAGAGTGATAGTGATTTGAGCCTGTCTGCATAGGACAGGTGTTGGAGGTCATGGATTCTCTTTGTGAGGTATTTCAGTGGCCTTTCTAGTTGGTGCAGATGTTTGGAGAGGTGCATCCCAAATGGGGCGTTATACTCAATGCTTTTTGTATGATGCCAAATCGGGACTAACTGGACAGAAATGAACCTAAGGGGTATGGAAGAGTTAGGGAAGTTGAGTTTTGCTGTCAGTAACCAACTGACACTGTATGAAGCAGTATATATATAGATATAGATATAAATATTATATATATATATGTATGTATATATATATATATATATATATATATATATATATATATATATATATATATATATATATATATATATATAAAAATTTCTCAGTCCTTTTATATTCTGTAGTTGAGGAGGGGTGAGCTGTGCCATCTGCCAAATCATGCGGGGTAGGGGTGGGGGGGCTGTTGATTTTAGACAGAAAATTATGTGTGTGTGTGTGTGTGTGTGTGTGTGTGTGTGTGTGTGTGTGTGTGTGTGTGTGTGTGAGTGTGTATGTGTGTAGTGGGCAGTATATTGGTATCTTGTCATGGAATGCAGAAGTGGTGCATCAGATGACACATTTTACTCCAAGTTACTCCTTCCCTACAAGTATGGGGTGACTTAAGAGGTGTTAATTAAGTTACGCAAATGTGTGCATGTGTGTGTTGGTGAGGGATGTAACTCCTCAAAGAAAACTATGCTTGTCTGTTGTCAGAGATCAGTGTCACCATATAACTTGCTGACTATATAAGATGCTGGTAAATAATTTTAGTTTGTATATAACTCAATATCCCATTTCATCTGTGAAACAAACTATTTTTATTGAAAATGTTTATTGTAGAACTAGCAGAAACTGCGTTTTAACAGTGTGAACAAATATATACATTGATAATAGTAAATTAAAAGTGCTGTATTAACATCAAAGTTCATGTAATCAAATAGTAAAACTCTACAAAGCCTAAATAAACTATTTACAGTTTGTACAGTAAGTATGTACAAGGAATGTCATATACTACTAATAATAAACTTTAAGATTAATGCAGTGTCATTTCTAATTACATAATTACATAGTTGTTTTGTTGTTTCCTTATTTTATAAACAGGACGCCATAAGCCCACAGCTATATGTTATTAATATCTATGCTAGACATTTCTAATATATCAACAGCTAACTGTTCTTGCAAAGCAAGCTGTATTATTTTGAAAACTTGCTGTTCAGCCTTGCATATTTTTCTTTTCTGCACACACACAGTATTTTTGGGAAAACATTTTGATTTACACAATATCTATCACTTGGATGGGATGTGGTTTCATTGTTTAGCTACATTGTTTGAATATAGAAAATGGCCTGCAGTATTAGATGGTTTGGTTACAGTGATGTGATTTTTTTAGACCATAAAATTATACTGGGGGAGCAGTGCTGTATTAGGTTTTTAAAGGCAGATACATTTTCTGTCTTATGGAGAAGTCAGTTTATTGTAGTTAGCTGAGACAGGGCATGTTGAGGTCATAGCTCTGACCAGTTTAATTCCCTGAGGGCTAAGGTGTGGTGTGTTTTATTGTTATAGTTTATTGCAAATTTGGCTATGCTCAAGTTTGGACAGTTTTAAAACTTGAAGTTTAGTGAAGATTGGGGCTGCATAGAGGAGATATGGTGGTAAAAAAGTAGTGGCTGTACACATACCTCTCAACTGTACAGACTTTCACAGAATATCCAGATTTCTCATAAGATTGTGGTTTTCTGGCAAATCATTGAGTGTTGAAGTCAGAAAATAATGACAGACTTTTGAGTTTCAGACTTCATACCCTTCAGAAAATTCATGCTAATAAAAAACCTGTTGCTCTATCAATTTTCTAAGTTTTTAAGGACAATATTTTAAAAAGTGTCCCTATTTTTGGGCCTTTGCACCCCATTAATGGTGGCTGTGCCTAGATTTCGTGCTCTAAGAGGTTGAGAGGTATGGCTGTACATCCTCTGGGTATGTCAGTGAGATGGGTTCTACTCTGTATAATGGGCCTGGTTTTGATGAGTGATTTTAACCATGTGTGGTACAGCTTCCTTGAGACTTTGTTATGTGCTTTCTGCAAGTCTAAGAATGCCAATGTGGACTATATAAACTCATTTTCAGCTTCTTCATAGAAAGATGCAAAGTAATGGACTAATATTTGCAGTGAGGCAGATAATGGAGAAGAAGGTGGAGATGAAGACAGAGACTAAATAATCCTAAATTATATTCCTAGACCTAGAAAAAGCATATGAAAAGTTCCCAAGAAAGCTAATTTGTGCAGTCCTCTGATGGTTCAAAGTCCAAGAAACATTGGCAAAAATAGTGCAGGCTGTGTACCAAGAACCAGTAACACATTACAAAATGTTCAAACCCAAAAAGAGGTTCCTATTGAAAGTGAGTGTGTATCACAGTTGAGCTGTGAGCCTCTCTGTAGTTCATACTGGTGACTGGCTGCATTCTTATACATGTTACAGAGGATAGATCATCAAAGCTGCTGTGTGCAGATAATATGGCACTACGAGTACAGTCCGAACAGGAACTTCAGTAAATAATAGGGAACTAGAATGCAAAAATGAAGGCACATGGGATGAAACTGAGTTCAGTCAAAGCAGCTGTCATGACAGCAAATGGGGAAATCAAAATAAGCTGAAAATTGAGATACAAGGAAAAAACAGAGGAATGCCATAGTAGCTAAAACTAAACTATATTTAAAATTGGTGCAGCCAGTACTTAGATATGTCACAGAAACCTGGGCAGTGAAGGTAAGCAACTGAGAAATCCAGAGGTGATGGAGTGTCTAAGAGGGACGGTAAGCTGCACACTGTGGGACAGACAAAGCAATGAGGACATCAGACCCCAAACCAGAGTGGCCTCAGTTGCCGAGAAGATTAACGAGTACAGATTATAGTGGCTCAGGTATATGTACAGGAAAGCAGAAAATGATTTAGGAAGAAGATTTGGGAGAGACAGGATGAGGGCAAGAGGAAACAAGGATAATCAACCAAAGCGAGGCTGGATTGTGTGATAGAAGACTTGCAAAGTCAGGTATGACTGGTGAAGAAAGTAGGGGTGTGGTGCTGAATCAAACAAAGTGGCAACACTTGATGAAACTCCCTGACATTAAGTAGAAAGATGGGAACAAGGGGGTGAATGATGATGATGATGGTTATATAGCTGCTTTTTGCTTCTGTATATATATATATATATATATATATATATATATATATATATACCGACACTCTACAGAAGGAAGAGAGAGAGAACGACACTCAGATGACCGACCGGGAGAGGCCCCCCGGACTCGGCAAGTGTGCGTGCTATAGAGGAGGGATTAGTGTTAGAGAGGGACAGGTAAGTAGAGTAGCAGAGGGACTGTATATATATATATATATATATATATATATATATATATATATATATAGCATCTCTAAAAAAGCAGATAATCAATTTCTGTGTTCTTTGTTTCTATATATATATATATATATATATATATAGCATCTCTAAAAAAGCAGATAATCAATTTCTGTGTACACTCAGACTGCTGATTATAAAGAAAGTGACAAATGAAAGGGCCACAGTAACATATTTCAACACGTTACTCCATACACATGCATTAGACCATGCAGGTCATATCAATGATCATGCAACAGTAGTTATGTAGATTCTCTGTAGTTTCACATGTAACATACCTCCCTCCCCATTCATACAAAGGATAGCCACTTTTTGTGTACATCATGTTGAATAACTGTGATGACATTGATGGAAATAGTGATGACTGTAATGTATTCAACATGCTGCTCTTATACACTTATACACTGGCCAGTAAACCATATCAATGATCATTTCACAGTCATCTTCAATTGCCCTTTGCTTTCCACATAGTCTGCTCCCCAAAAAAGACAACCTTTTTCCATATTTACCTCTTGCATTTGATTACAAAGAAAGTGAAGGACATAATGGCTACAGTAAATATTTTCAACTTTATTTCTCAAGGCACACACATTGCTCTCTTACAAAAAGCATATTAGTGATCACTCTTCAGTGATAATATGACTGTCCTGTGCTTTCACACAGATTCTGTCTCCTTACTTCCCAAAAGACATCCACCTTCAGCATACCCCTCTGATGTTAGATTGTGGTTCAAGTGAAATGAAAAGGCCACAGTAATATACTTGAACTCTTTGTTGTCAGAGTTACCTGTGCTATATCCAGAAAATAAAGCAGGGAGAGTAGCAATAATGTACTATAGTAGCGTAAACAGTAGCATAAACCTGTCAACATTCCCATCTCCCATACTTTCCTTGCTCAATGCCAAACTACTTCAAAGTAATCCTTTCAATTGAATGTGCTATCGATTGAAGACTTCAATAAATAGCACATTCAATTGAAAGGGTTTGATCAAAAGGTATTCAATTAAATAAGAGTTTGATTAAGTGATATAGATCCTATCCTCCTATGCGATGATACTGTCTCCAGGTGAGATATAAAGGGCCACTATACACATTGCTTTGTGTGTGTTTAGTTTTATTTATTTATATTTATTTTATTTGTTGCATTTGTTTACCGGGAAAGTCCACTGGGCCTGGGTGAGCCCATTTTCACTGGAGGCCTGGGGAGAAAAGTTCTACTGTCAGCAGGGACCTCTCTCTATTCCACTATGTAGCACACTCCTATAACTCTATCCCCTCATCCCTTAAACATACTAGCCACCTTTTCAATTTCAAGACCAATGTAAAAAATATTTGTCTGACACCTTGAACTGTACCTACACAACCCTCAAAACAGATGTGTCACTATGCACTATAACTATGCCCTTCTCCCTCTGAATTTACCAACATCTCTGTATCTTAGTAATGATGAAAAATTCAAAACCAAATCAATGAATAAATCCACAAAAATGAGTGTAGAGAAGGCAGACCACTTGTTAAAATCACCAAGCACGTTTTTATTTAATAAACAATAAAATATATAAGCGCTTTTGTCTCAATATTCCAAAATTACAGAGACTTCATCAGAACCTCTTATGTTCTCTTTGTGTGTCCATCATAACATTTGCATCTTTCTAATAATAATTAAGTCTCTCTCTCTCTTCATGTCCTTAATTTTCCTCCTGCTCATTACTCCTCATCATCTCATTCTATTAGTCTGAGTATTTTGGCAGCTCTATTATTTTCACCTCCATATATTATTATATAGTCAATATTTTGAATAACTCTGTATTAGTTTACTTGACATAAGCTATCAGCACTGTGTCCTGCTACTTGAAGTACATATTGTATTCTTCATTGCAATTTATCCTTGTAATATTTCTGTAAATGTATTTCAATCTATTTGTGTTTTTATCTGTTTGAGGATTTTTGTCACCTTCTATATAATTACATACCAGCTACTATAAAATGTTTTTATGTGTGTTTCTGGGGTCTTTTCTCCCCAGCTAATTGCAAAATATTTAATCTGTTGTGGGGCCTTTCTGCCCTTGTATATAATTACTCAACTACTGTTGAAATGTTTTTGAATCTGTTGTGAAGTTTTTCTCCCTGGATCTCTGCTGAAAATGAGCTATTGCCTCAGATGGACTTTCCCTGTTATCAAAGGATAAATAAATAAAACAAGTAAAAATATGTTCATTGTAAATTACTTTTACTTTTACTCAGAGATAATGTGTGCTCACTCAGTCTCCAGCAGTCCATATCCAAGATCACTCCACATGGATCATGTAACTGCCCTTTGTTTTCATACAAAAATGCCCCCACAAAAGATAGCTACTTCTGGCAATCATGGTGCTATGTGATTGTAAAGAAAGTGTGAAAAATAATGGTCATAGTATTATACTTCTATAAGCTGCTGTCAGTCTCTGTCATTCTTCACTACAATTTCTACAATAAATAAATAAATAGATATATAGATAACAAAAATAGATCACTGACTGTCAAAAATACTTTTAAAACTAAAAACTTGAATAAACAAAATGAAAACAAAAATAATTTGACCAGCATACATCAGCTTTGTGCTAAAAACACTGATTTATTAATTGTTAATACACAAAACACAGAAAAACACTATAACTAAGCGATTTCACCTCAAAAGGCATCATCAGAGTCATCTGCTTTCATTTAAGCACACCTTAAATACTATACATCACTTCCTTTTTTCCAGTACCTTCAAGAATTTAACCCTTGCCATACCTAAACATTTTAAGTTCTGTTGGTAATTTCACTTAGATCAAGAAATACAGACATAAGAAATGCATAAAATAAAAAATAAAATAATAAAATAAAAAATACCACATAAAACTTCAAAAAATGTGATAATAACAAACCTATACATTAATTGTATATACTGTTGTGATTCAATCTTACAGAACTAACAAAATCACAGTAAAGAATATTTCTAAAAGCAATGGCCTTAGGTCAACTAGTGCCCTAGGCAAAAAGGCTCCTCCATCTCACTCTCACACCACACCCCCTGGTGATCCTATCCTATCTAAAATAAATAAAAAAAAATTGCCCCTGCTAGAGCAGGCGCCCTGTAGCCGCCCTATTTCTAAAAGCAGTGATTCCATAGTACTCACATGCATGTCCATAATGTCCATAACCTAACACAGTTTCATCTTTTGTTTTAACGCACTAGCTATAGAAATATGTTCATTAATTCCAGGTTCCACCTTGGCATTCAGTCTAACTTGCGATTTAGTTTCCTTGATTTATATGTCTAACTTGGGGTCACCCCCCCATCTTCTCTGTAAGACCTATCAAGTACAAAAAACAAAATATTTTGTAATTTGAACATACAGATGAGTGTAGGAAAAGTGAACTGGATTTTTTCTTGTTTTTGATGTCTCTGGTGTGCTCAGCAATCTTGTCTCTCAACCACCTAGTGGTTTTTCCCACCTAGAATGCCTGACACTGCTGCAAATCAAATTCCAATCCCCACCTATAAGTAATATTCCCCACTGAAACCTGATTATTTTTCCCAGAATTTCCTTAAACTCCATTAAATCAGTTTTAGGCAGAATATATATACATACCAATGTAATCCTCCTCCCTTGCCAGTAGCCCCTTAGTACGACAAATCTGCCATTGTTATCTTTTTTATCCTCTTCTATCACTATTGGAGCTCTTCTTGCAATTAATATAAGTACTCCCCATTTCCTTTGTCCCAGATATTCCACTGAATAACCATCCTGAAAACCTTTCTTTATCAAATTCACAGGCTCAGTTCTTTCCAAATGTCTCTCCTGAAGCATAGCTATTTGCACTACTCTTTCTTTATAGCATATGTCTGTGAGACTATTTATATTTAAAGATAATATAAAACGTGCCTTCATTATGTTGAGAAGTTATTATTACCACCTGTTATGTGTAACAGCTTTTTTTAATGTCTAGTTCCAGCTTTTGTATAGCATGTGTACATTAAAGTTTGTCATATCGATCTTTTATACAGTTGCTTCTTGTCATATCCATTTGAAGCTATGTCACATCTTACAAGACTTTTTTGTTTTAGTGAATGCCCTCAAAATAAATAAATAAATAAATAAATGTACACACCACCAGAATGCCCCCAAATCCTATAAATTAATACTAACACACAAAACTATGAACATCATCCAATTTTGAAGTTTAACCCTCCTAACAGGAAAAATTGTCCCTGACTGGCAGCCACACTCAGAGATTTGGATTAACCTGTAAGGAAGGTTATCCATGCTAAGACACATAGTGCAGCCTGTCCTTCTACTAAGTGCTGCTGTTTTTTGTCTTTTCTTTATTTTTCAATCAGGAGAATGAAAGAAGAAAAAAACAGGGGCAACTGTTTAGTATCCCTATTACACTCAAACATAAATGAGAAAGCTTTACTTTATAGCATGCAGATTATCATGCATTATAAAAATGCTACTGTTAAGAAAAAAATTGTTTAAATTACAGTTCACCCTTTCCTTCCTCTTCCCTCTCCTAAATGTTCTTCCAAAGATTAATGACATAAAGTAGGGTATATGCTTTGTAGTCCCATACACGTTTAACAATGTCAAAAAAGTCCAATATTTCAAGGTTTTCTTGTTCTGTCATGTTTCACAAATATGATTAATGCTTTGCAATCCTACAATTATTTGTTAATTTCAGAGTTGCTGGTTTTCTTCCTGCTGATCTTCATCTCCCAAATCCAGTTTCTGCTTTGTTTTCAATGCACTTCTGGTTCTTTTAGTCAACTCTTGTGTTTTTTCTGCCTCGCAAGCATTTCCTTTAAAATATTGGAAAAGGTTTCAGTGGCGCAGATTTCCTATGTGATTAATTACCAGAAGAACAAGAAGCAGAATCTTATTCTGTTTCTTAGCTCACTTTTTGTTGGACAAACTTTTGTATTTCCTTCTTAGCATGTTCTGCATCAAAAAATGATTTTGATCCTCTGGGAAAGAATATTCTGAAAATAGCTGGATACAGCAGCTTAAATTTCATGTCTGCTTCATGACATTCCATGGTTAGGTACATACTGAAGGGGCTACTGCACTCAGTGATTTGTCTTATGAGGTAAAGTACAATGAAACAATGACATCTTTGGACTTAGATGCCATATACTTGCTTATAAGTTGTGCAAAAGCGAATGATTTCCTCACTATAGTAGATGGATGACAGTTATTAAGGCCAGATTGTTGTCTTCATGTGTTCCTAGAGATAGTTGGGGAAATTATGACTACTAAGTGTACTCTTAGGGGTATATTATAAATAAAATAATTTTCAGGGGTAGCCATCTGTTTGAAAGTTGCTGCTCTGCCCTTTTTGACATTGAGTTTTAGACTGTGACTCTGTCACCAATTATTAGTCTGGGTCAGGCCTTCTTGGAGGGTATTTGTGTTTCGGAGGGATTCAATGACTGTATATAATTTGCAATCATCTGTGAACATGGTCAGCCACAAGACTTTGATGTTATCCTGAACTTCAGAGAAGAAGATGCCATGAGCAGCCCCAACACTGAGATCTGAGGTACCCCACTAGTGACCGGCCTATTTGTGGAGGTAGACTTCCCTATTCTATCTTCTTTAATCTGATCTGTGAACTAGCTGGCTATCTATTGGGTGACACAGGGGTTTATATCTAGTTCCATGAGTTTGTCAAAAATGCCAGTTTGGGGTATTGTGTTGAAAACTTTGTCCAAATCAAGATGGTCAGTATGCACTCTTTTTCCACTCACTTGTTGCTTTGGTGATCTCCTCATAGAAATTCAACAAGCTGAGCAGGCAAGACCTACCCTTGATGAACCTGAACTAAATTGGGTCCAATGTTTGAAAGTGTCATGTGTCTTCATTTAACATATCCACATATACTCTTTCCATAGCTTCATGTATTAGACTAGTGAGTCTCATGGGTCAATAATTCCCTGGGCCCATAGATTTTCCAGTCTTGTGGAGCTGGATAATCATTGCAATTCTCCATTCATTCATCATGAAGCCTGTTTAGAGGCTGTGGTTTTATAATGGTTCTATCTGTCCCAATAGTTTATTTTCTATGCTATTAAAGAAACATCCTGGGATATTACTGGACTGTTGATAACCTTGACTTTGAAGAGTGCCTTGAGGATATGTTCATTAGTGGTAGTTATGATTATAAGCATTTCCTGTGGGATGTCTGGAGAGAAGAGGGGGGTGGAATTCGTTGTCTTTTAGTAGATTTGCTATATCTTATTCCTGTTAATTTCTCCAAGTCTTTTGGATCTCTAATACCATGACAGGAATGGACCCCGTTCCTAAGTCAAAGTACGATTAAAGTTTGTGAAATTAGTATTGTTTCAATCTTTGATGATAGCCAAAAGTGCTCTTCACAGCACCCAGAATGTGAACAGTAATGACTCCTATTGCAATACATGTGGAGTTACATGTACTGGTAGCATATCTAAATATGACTGTAAATTGTTTTTATGAGAATCATTGCTCCTACTACTATTGGAACTGTCTGGGTATCCTTCTTCCACATTGAACTCATTTCTGCCTACAAATCCTGGTATTTTATGACTTTGTGTTTCTCTGTACACAAGACACGGTAGTCAGTGGGTGTAGTAATTTCAACGATCAAAGTAACTTTTGTCATCTTTTCATGGACCATTATATCCAGTTTTCTCGCATCTATCTTTTGAACTGTTGGTAATGGATGATCCTATGTGATGTAAACCATATCATTTTCTATGATGCTTTGTGGCTCATGTTTTCAGTGTTTTTCAGCCACTTCAATACCAGAATGTTTGCACAACCCCCAGTGCAACAGTCTTGCCACATTATTATGCCTTTCAGTATACAGTCCTTCTGCCATCAGTATGTCACAACCAGCAATGAGTTGTGCTACTGTTTCCAATTCTGTTTTACAAAACCTACATTTGTCTGTTTCTCCCACATGTTCAATGGACTTTGTAAACCAACATATACGTACCCCACTGTCTTGGGCCACCAGTATTAACCTTTCATCTTTTGGTTTGAATTCGCCTCTCCTTAACCATTCCTGCATTTGATCCGGATCAACATGAGGTTCTTCCAGATGTTTTCTATACTTGCAACTATGTTTATGCATTTTCCACATTTCTTGCCTTCTCATCTGATCCTTCACTGTATATTCTTTCTTTTATTTTTTTGGCACATTCATTTGCTGCCTGATTTTTATGTACTTCTGGTTTGATTTCTATTCCTGCTTGATGCCGATATGCTACAGCAAGACTAAGGAGAGAAGTCATCTTAGATTTATTCTCCTCATGTTTCAAAAATTTCTCTATGTTTGGGTCTTGTGAGGTCAGCAGATATGTGTGCAGTCCCACGATTAGAGATCTATACATGTAATGAATTTCAAATAGGCTCATACCTCCTTTGGAATGGGGAATATATAATCTCTGTATGCACCGATTTTTATAAATCATTTTGATAATGAAGCATCCTTCTTGTTTTTCTGTTTAATCTATTCAACACATTTTGGGGCCAGTCAATCACTCCTAGGGCAGGAAGAGCAAATTGGTTTATAGCTTGAATTTTGTTCCTAGATGTCAACGCTGTTTACAGCATTAATTTAAATCTAAAGTACTCCTTACTAAGTTTTATTCACATTTGTTCATGTTTTATTGTTGATCCTTCATCAATTACTAAATATTTATAAACTCCCTCTTGCTCAATTTTGTTTTTATCACATTCTTGTCCCAAACTGATGTTTTCTTGGTGCTGCAGTTTTCCTCCTTTAAAGGTTGCTTTTGCACATTTATCATGACCAAATGACATTCTTACATCATCTGAAAAAAAAGTTTTAACTACTTGCAGTTGTGCTTTCAGTTCCTTATCTAATGAGCGATATGGTTTTAACTCATCAACAAAAAGAAGATGAGAGGTTTTTCCAATTCGTTTTTTCTAGGAGCCAAATTACAGCCATGGCCTAATCTGTAAAGTGGACATCTTAAAGGGTTAATGGTAAGGCAGAGTAGCAGAAGTAATAGAAAGTCACCCTGGAATACCCCCCTTTGAATTTTTATCCCTGGAATAATTATTTGTCCTTTATAATGGCTTAATTGCAAAGTGGTCTGCCACTGTTTCATGGTCACTGTAATGTAGCTGATCAGGGTAGGGTGTATCTTATACATTTTAAGCACTCTTTTATCCATGACTGTGGAATATTATCAACTGTTTTTTTGTAATCAATCCATGTCATACTTAGATTATTCCCCTTTTTACAGTTCTCCATATGTTTTATCCATGAATGTGGCATGCTATCAAATGCTTTTTTGTAATTAATTCATGCCATACTTAGATTCTTTCACATTTTACAGTACTCCATTATGATGTTATTTAGTAACATATGATCCTTTGTTCCATATGACTTTTTTATTACCCTTTTGTTCTATTACCATGACTGAATTTTCTTCTAAATGAGTATAAACTCTGTCAGCATCAATTCAGCTATATAGTTTATATGTCATCGGAAGGCAAGTTATTGGTCTGTAATCTTTAGGATAATTTGCAGGTTCACTCTTAAGTAGGAACATTGTTTTTCCTGTTGTTAACCAGGTTGGTGTCTGGTCGGGGTGCACATATAAATAGTTCTTAATTCAGTTCTTAATCATGGCTAAATCTTTGTGTAAAGATGTTAATACTTTTAGCCAGAAGTTAGTTACTGCATCTGAGGCCTGGGGTTTTCCAACTGGAGGCTTTTCTTAACTTTATCTCAATCTCTCTGGCCTTTACCTCATCCCATTTCATATCCTGTACCATTAAACTTCTTATTCTTTCTTTTACTTCTTCTATCCATTTAGCATCTTTGTTATGTTCCACAGGATCTTCTTAGATATTTCTCCAAAATGTATCTATTTCTTCTTTTTTGAGTGTTTTTCAATTCCTTTTGCCTTGTTTCCCAATTCTCTGTAGAACTTTTTGGGGTCATCATTAAATTCCTTATTTTATACTTTAACTTTATTTGTGTATCTTCTAAGTTTTTTGGCAGTGCTGAGATTTTTAGCTTACTATTTGCAATAGTGCAACATAGATCCTGATCCGTTATAAAAGTGCACATTGCTTTTTTCATGTCTTTCTGAGTATTTTTGTTGAACTGGCACCTCACCTAAGTGTGATGTTTAATCATAGCCTCACCTCAGGCTTCATGCCCACTGATTGGTGCACAGCTACAGTTATCCCACTCCACAAGGGAGGATCCACCTTGGATCCCGGGAACTACCATCCCATCAGTCTGACAAGCCTGATTTGCAAGGGCATGGAACGCATTATCATGGAACTTATAAATAAAGACATTGGCAACCTTCAAACACTGGAACCCACCCAGTTTGGGTTTGTGAAGGGCCGATCTTGTCTCCTGAATCTGATTGACTTCTTCGAATCAGTCTCCAGAGCTGTGGACGAGGGTAAGGCAGTCCACACAGCCTATCTGTACCTTGCCAAGGCCTTTGACACCATCCCCCACTCTGGAATCATAGATAAACTTACTAAGCTGGGCATAAATCCCTATGTCACTCGATGGGTTGCTAACTGGCTTACTGACAGAACCCAGACAGTAAAGTAGCTGACTCAAATCCAGCTCCAGACAAGTGACAAGTGGAGTACCTCAGGGTTCAGTCCTGGGACCACTCTTGTTTGGCATCTACTTCTCTGAAGTACAGGCCAACACTAAGGGACTCTGGCTAACAAAGTTTGCAGATGACTGCAAACTGGGAGCCATTATTGAATCCCCAAATGACATGGATATTTTACAAAAGGGCCTTATAGAAACAGATGCCTAATGCCAAGAAATATATAGTTATCCGCTTTTGAAAAAAAACATGTACCCGTGAATTACCACATAGGTGGCAGGACACTAAACATGGAAAGTGTGATGAGAGACTTAGGGACACAGGTGGACAGTGGTCTCACTTTCGATAACCACATTGCCACAACAGTCAGGAAAGCCTTCTATGTGGCACACCTCATCACTAAGGGCTTTTCATCCAGAAAAAAGGAGGTCATTGTCCCACTGTACTCATCCCTCATTAGACCCATTATAGAGTATAATGCCCCATTTGGTATGTACCTCACAAGACATCTGCAACAGCTTGAAAGGCCACAGAAATACCTCACTAAAAGAATCACAGGCCTAAAGCAGATGCCATATACTGACCGTCTAAAAAAACTCCAGCTATACTCTGTGGCATATCGTCTACCCAGAGGCGATCTCTGCTTAACATACAAGACCATGTCAATCCCTGAGCTGTTGGACATGCTCCACTTAAAGAAATCCCAATCCCTCAGAGCCACATGCTCCAGGGATCTAAACCTTGTCATCACAATGAACAAAACATGCTGGACGGATAGGTTCCTGACCCAGAGACTCCCCATACTCTGGAATAGACTGCCCATACATATCAAGCAGAGCGCTTCTTTGGCCCTCTTCAAAGGGAACCTTGATGATTGGATGGGAGATAGGAAATTCACCCTGGAGATCATGTCAGCCTCCCTGCTAGACAGGGGCCTGGAGAAGTAAATATTGTGGGAAGAAATATCCAGGGAATTGTTATGGCTAGGCTTGCATAGGCCCTAGGGCCAATAGCCTAGTACCAATCTATGAACCTATGAACCTGTTCCCTCTTCTATACTCTTCTAACAGTGACACTTCTTGTCTTAATTGCTTTATAATTTTCTCTATTCGATACTTCCATGATGGTATTCGATTTCTCCCCTTCCTTTCCCTTACTACCCTGTGTTTTTGTGGTAGACTTTTATCTGTTATTAATTTAGCTGCATAGTAATATATCCTGTTTAATTCTATTATATTGCATGGATCTCTATGGACAGTCGTAATTACTGTGTTCATTTGTTTTATCAAACTTCTGACTTTTTGGGTTTTATTGCCCTTCTGCAGTCTATTTCTTTCATTGATTTTAATATGTCTATCTATCTCTATTAAATCAAGTAACTCTTCTCTCAGCTCATTTTCATCTAAACTGAGGGCACATTCTTTGTTCCCCGTTTCCTGCGGGGATTCTATAGAAAGTTCTATATCATTTTACTGTGGCACATTCTCATCAATTTCATCCTGTACCGTCCATTGCTTTGTCATATGGGAACTCACTGGCCTATCACTGCTCAACATGACTGAGTCAGAGTTGCCGCATTTTCTTGTTCCTTACCTTGCTGTCCAGCTTCAAATGAATGCTTAAACTGGTTTCCTGTGGAAGGCTCCAAAATATCTTCATATGACAACTGCCCAGTTGTTTTCCATTCTACTGGTTTCTGGAAGTCTATTGCTCTATCCTGCTGTGGTGATTTCTGAGTTAGTTTTTCTACACTGAATCTTTCACTTTGCAGGTACTCTATAACCTCAGTTTCTATTTCTTTAACTTTTCCATTACTAATCTTCTTTTATAATTTTCCTCTTTGTCTTCTTATTTTTTGAATTGTAAAGTTTTCCATGACCAGATTCCTTTGCCTGCATTTCTCTTCAAATATCTTTGGTGCCATTCTTTTTGTATTGATTAATTTGGCTTTCTCCTTTTCATAAATATAACACCATAATAAATCTCTTTTTCTTTCCCATGTCCATATTTCTTCTTCAGATGTTTCCTGATCTTCCTGTTTTTTCCTACTTTGGGGACTCATTCCATCATGCTATGATGTAACCTGTGTTAGACCTTCTACACCAAATCCTTCACTTCGCAGGCTTCTATTTTTTTAACTTCTACGTTACTAATCTTCTTTTCTACATTTCCTCTTTATGAAACTTTTTATTGTGAAATTTTCCATATCTGGATGCCTTTGCCTGTATTTCTCTTCGAATATCTTTGTGGCTCCCTTTTTTATATTGATTAATTTGGCTTTTGCCTTTGCATAAATATTGCACCATATCAAATCTCTCTTTCCTTCCCATGTCCATATTTCTTTTTTATACTTTTCAAAAATCTCTAGGTTTTGTTGTTTATATTTTCACACTTCCTCAGATGCTTTCCCCCCCAAATAGATCAAAGTTTCTTGGTCTGTGTAATATTTTTCACAAATCTGTTGTATTAATGAACACAAATTTTTATTTGAGGCTTCTGACAGGTTTTTTTTTTTGTGGAAGTATTTTACTTTCCTCTAATTTCTTTCTTAATCTTTTTGTATATCTTGTGTCTGGAAAGTCTGGGCTTTTTGTATAATAGTAACAATACTTAATTTCCTTCTTATCCTCAATAGTTTACTCTGTTGTCTTTATGGCTCTTCTTTGGCCTATCAGTTTTTGTGATTTTTGTGGACTGTTACTTCCTTCTACTACAGGGGGGGCATCCTCCCCCTGGGCCTGGCCTAGCCTCATTGTAGGAATGTTTCCTTATTTTATGGATTCTATACCATCATTTTTTCCAGTCCTGGCTCCAGTGTGCCTACCAGGATTGGGCATGTTTTTTATCCTGGGTCTTGTGCACCCAACTATCTTTTCTATTTTTGACCTATTTCTGTCTATGATATATGCTATATAAAATACAGTGTATAGATCAGTGTCACGTGGGTGAGGTTTTGTGAAAACCAGTGACAGTATAGGTGTCACTATTTACAATTAGTTTGGTGAACTGTTGCTTCTTGGCCTTTTGGCTAAGATCAAGTGTAGTGTGTGTTGTCTTTGAGGTTGCAGGCATAACTGTTGAACACTGTGATTGTCTTTGACCTTGGGGGCAAATTTTACCTCAAATTTTGCTTTGGTAGACTTGGTTTGCCCGCTGAGTTGCTTGTTAAGACTGATGAAGGTGTTATTACCTTGACGATATTGTGCCTCCTAATTTTTGCCATGATTTTCTTCCTTTTGAAATACAACCTACAGATATTGGGATTCCACCAGGGTGGCTTGTTTTTGCATTCATCCTATGCCAGTATTCTCAGGGTTTGGGGGGGGCTTGAATTTTTTCAGTGGTGTTACTAAATATTAGGAAAATTGCCTTAGAATAATTACTGAAAGTTTCAACATTAGCAGGAGTCTTGGATTTTATTTTTCTTTCAAAGAAGACAGCTTTGTGGTCCAACTTGACCAGTGTGGACATTACACTAAGAAGGCTACCATATTCTACTATGTTTGAGAAGACCAGGTGAAGGATGTTTTTATCCCTACTGGGTGTACAGACTATCTAGTCCAGAATGTTAGGGTTTACAGTATCCAAGAATCTCTGGGCTTGCATGAAGGGGTTGAGTAAGATTGCAGATTTGCATTGGGGTAGTAGAATTGCCTACAAGTATGGAATTTGGTTGAATACAGGGTATCTTGAGTAAATTTAAGTATGTGCTATGGGTTTCATGGGTCATGAAGATGGACCTATAGTTTGCAAGGGTATGGTATTGGACTTTGCCAATAGTAATTTGGATCTGGAGAAGTTGAAGTGCATCATACTGATTGACTAGCCTTGAGGTGTGTTTGTTTTTGATGTAAATAGAAATACCGTGGGAAGAAATAGCCAGGGAATTGTTATGGCTAGGCTTGTATAGGCCCTAGGGCCTGTAGCCTAGTACCAACCTTTGAACCTATGAACCTATGAACTTCCACCTTTTGTTCTTTCATGTTCATTAAGTGGTCTAAATGTGGAGAAGATATTATAACACTTTACTGCCAGGGAGCTCTCCTTGGCTTTGAATCAAGTCTCAGTAACTGCAAAAATGTCTACATTGTCCAGGGTGAGGAAAGCTTGCAGAGGTCAATTTTTTTTGTTTTGTTTAGACTCTTGGCAGTGACCAGTAACATGTTCAGATTTTTGCCTGGTTTTGCTATGTTAGAAGATAAATAGGACCTGCTGGAGAGACAAGTATGTATCCCATAGACTACCCCTTCTTTGAAAAAGTCTCTGCATCAATGTAAATCAGAGTTCCTCCCTAACCCAATTCAAGTATAACTTGGACAATTGGATGGAGAACAGGAAATTCATTCCTGGTTTGGCACCTATGTCTCTAATGGACACAGACAGCCTATAAATAGTTCATCTCCCAGACCCCTGCTTCTAAATGCTTCATCTCCCAAGCCCCTGCTTACACTTATCAAGGGTACCAGAACTTGTCAACGATTTGGAATGCATGGCTAGGTATAAAATGGCTTTTGTGGTCATTAGTCCAGTAAACACCTATGAACCCATGATGATGAAAATATAAAATAGATGTAATGGATACTGACGAAATGCTCACATTTTGTTACAAATTCAACTTGTATTTCTGTTGTGTATGTTTGTTTTGTTACAGATTTATCCTGTATTCTTAGATAAGCTTGTTTTTTCTTGTTGTCTCTTGTCTTCTTGACCCAGGTCGTAGCCAAAAAGGGTCTATGGACCAGTTTGCTATCCTAGTAATACATTCATTTATTTTATTTTATTTATTTATTTTACATTTGTTTACCGGGATAGTCCGACTGGATACATATCCATTTTCAGCGGAGGCCCAGGGGAGAAAAACTCCAAATCACAGATACAAGCATAATAGACATAAGCATAGCAGAAAATAAGAGGCATAGAAACTACAGAGGTACATTATTCTATAGTCTGTTGACTAAGACAGTGTCAAAGTTTTCTTCACATCAGGTAAGTCATAAGAAATTAACAGTTTTTCATGCATTACAGCACCAGAGAAAACAGTTCATACTTAAACAGTGCTACAGTGTATACAGTTTTCTACAAAGTTAAAATTAAGTAGCATCCTACAGGTATTGGCATAAATAGGCATTAGTGAAGTGAAAACTGTCTGGGTATCTATGTAGATTAATCTGGATTGGTGCAGGGGCATAGCCAGTGACTTTTAAAGTATTGTTTAAGGCCTTTTTTAAAGAGATTGAGAGAGGGTTCAAGTGTAAGGTTGGCAGAGAGTAAGTTCCAGGTTTTGCCAACAAAGTTGGTAAATAGTGAGTGTCCAGCCCAGTTACTAGCTGTTAGTGTTAGGACCATTAGTTTGTTAGATGAGCGTAATGGCCTCGGGTTACAGTAGGGTTGTATAATGTTTCTAAGAGCAGGAGTATTTTCCGAGTGTGTGAGAATTTTGTAACCAACTATGAGCTGGTTAAACTGAAGTAGGTTAGGGAACTCTAACCACCCTAGAAGCTCAAGGTTTTGACAATGATGCATCCTATACATAGAGTTAGTAGCAAATCTGGCTATATGGTTGTAGCTGCAGATGAGTTTATTGATTTCAGTTTTGTTCAAGTTAGAGATTATGGGAGAAGTATATAGCAGGCTAGAAATTAGGTGAGAGTGAGCTATAGTGGTATGTGTAATGGGGTTAGAAAAGGTTTATTTCTGTATAGTGAGCCAAGCTTTTGGTTAACAGTTTTAATGGTTTTGTTTACATGCAAGTCAAATTTGAGATTATTGTCAACTATAACACCTAAGAGCTTAGTGCTGGCGTCTGGGAAAATATAGGTACCATTATTGGATGATATGGAGAAAGAAAGTAAGGGGTGGATTGACTGGTAGGGGTGAAGAGTAGATGTTTAGTTTTGTTAGGGTTTAGGATCAAGCATTTATTAGCTAACCAGGTTTCAATAGTATTAAATGTACTCTGGATAAGGTTTTGCAGGTCTGATGGGGAGGAGGCTGTACAGATAAGAGTGGAGTCATCTGCATACTGGATGCAGGTGGCTTTTGGGATGGCTGTGTGAAGGCTTTTAATGAAGATAGAAAAAAGCAGGGGACCTAAAATGGAGCCCTGAGGGACTCCAAAGGTGAGTGGTAGCAGTGCAGACAGTTTGTCCTGCCATAGAGCTACTTTCTTCCACTCAGATAGGATGCAAACCATTGAATAGTTTCTTTGTCCAGGGAGATGCCCTTTAGAGAGTGGATGAGTAATGGATGGTTGACCATATTGAAGGCCTTTGACAGGTCAAGAAAGAGGGCTGAGGAGAGCAAATTACCATTCCGGTTTAGGTTTATGGCACAGGTAAAGGAAAGGAGCGTGGCTGTGGTACTATAATATGGCCTGAAGCCATGCTAAGAATTGGCCAGAAGATTATTCATACTAAGATAACAAATGAGTTGCTTATGTATTCATCTCTCCGTTATCTTGGCTAGAGGTGAGAGAATAGCTATGGGCCTATAGTTGAATAATTCATTTGACCTACCCCCTTTGTGGAGTGGGATAACATGAGCTATTTTTCATATGGTGGGGATGGAGCATTCTGACAGGGTCCTGTTGATCAGTATAGAAATGGGAAATACTACAACGTCCGCAACTTTTTGAAGATATTCTGCAGGGAGAAGGTCTGCAGAAAGGGTGGTAGGTTTTAATTTTTTGAGTAGTGATTGGATAAAAGTGGTAGAGACAGGTTGAAAGTGAAAGAGAGGATCTGAGGTGTCTATGATTGAGGAAGGGAAGAGGCTAGTGGGAGTGAGTTGGTTAGCTAGGGTCTAGATAGTTTCAGTAAAAAAATTATTAAAGGCATTGGCAATGTCCTCAGGTGATTTTTGACTGGAGTTGGTGTGGTAGATTGTCCTGGGTGTAGTAGTCGATTTAGGCCTGCCCAGAATTTTTGTGGATTATTTTGGTGTTTTTGTTGAAGGTTAAGATAGTAGATTTTTTTGTCTATCACAATGGATTTTTTGGCATCATTTCTGAGTTGGCAGACTTTAAGTTGATCTTGAGGGGATTTAGATGTGCGCCAGTTTTCCCATACTGTATTTCTCAGTTTGATTTTAGATTTCTTTTCTTTAGAAAGCCATGGTGCGGTATTATTTTTAACTCGAATAAAACGCTCGGGAGCATGGAAGTTAAGAATGCTCAAGAATTTAGTATTAAAGTAATTTACGTCCTCTTGTAGTGATAGTTGTTTAAGAACTGACCAATTATGTGACTTGAGTTCATTTTGAAAAATAATAGGGTTAAAATTCTTATTATTCCTGATAAGTTATTGTGTGGTCGGGTGAGGGTATTCAACTTTATCCTTGATTATGTATGTTAGAAAGTGATCACTGAGATCATCAGGGAGGTTCCCATATTTGTATATATGGGGGTGATGATTGATAAGTATCCAGTCTAAGATACTAGCTCTATTAGTGGGCTTGCTGGTCCTGGTAGTGGTATAAATTAATTGCGAGAAACCAAATAAATTAATATGACTGACCGGGGATTCAGATGTACATGTATACCAGTCAATATTAAAGTTGCCTAGAACAATGGTTTCTTGAGGGTAGGTAATGGATAGCCAGTGGAGAATGTTTTCTAATGTGTTTATATTATTCCCTGGGGGAATATAGACACAGACAATATAGATGGATTTATTAATATTAATTTGTAGTTTGGTAACGAGGATTTCGGCACTTTCAAATAGTGGCAGTTGTGCGGTATCCCTATATACACTTAGTGTATTTTTATAAAGTACCACTACCCCATCCCCCTTCTTGGCAATATGGTCAGCTCAGTGTATGTTATACCCAGTGGGTAGAACTTCATTGACAGTTATAGTAGGTTTTAGCCAGGTTTCTGTGAGACACATAATATCAGGGGAGTGTACAGCTAAGAGGGCATGCAGGTTGTGAATCTTGTTGTTTATACTTCTAATGTTTAGGTGAAAGGTTAGGATAGAATTTGTAGACCTGTTAAGGGGTATAGTATTGGTGGAGTAAGTTACTTGGGTACTATTATCATTGGGTGGTGATGGGCCAGGGTTAGGATGAATATCCCCATCTATTATGAGACTGTAGTGATGCTTGATTATGAGCTTTAAGATTTTATATAAACATTTTAGATATTGTTTATCCTTGAGATTGGGCTGCAGGGTTTTAACGGGGTGGAACAGTGAAGGGGTTGTGAGGTTAAATGAGAAGGGGTTAATTTACTTGGCTAACAGTCCAGGAGGACATTGAGTAGCAAAGCACAAATTCCAAGTTGCCTACAACCTCTGTCTGATTAAGTGATTTGCTCAATGTCACATAGTAGGTAAATGAAAGTTGAAGGATTCAAACTCTGTACCACAAATGTAAACAAGTAAACAAATAAAATAATATAATAAGTAAACAAAATAATATAATAAGTAAACAAATAAAATAATCTGTTATGCTTTAACTCTGTGAAAGTTACTTCACTATGCAGTACACTAAGGTCATCCCTGCAAACAAGTGCAGTTTGGTTAACAAATAAATACACGGATGTGTTTAGAATATGAATTTTGTATTCACTGTTTGAAACTGTTTAGCATAGCTAATTGTTAATATAACTGTCTTTTTAATCTTACAGTGATCTTTGTAGATATATTTGTGAATCACCATATCAAGTCACATCATGCTGGCATAATAACAAAGCTAAATTATTTGAAAATAATTCATTATGTGGAAAGATAAATAGTAAACTGCCAAAAGGAGTATGTGACACTTAGTCGTATATTCACAAAATCAAAAGAAACAAGAACAACAAATCTGGTCAATCAAAAAAAAAAAGTAAAAATAAATAAATCAAAACACATAAACAGTCTTTAATTGCACGGGGAAAACTTCCCTGCACCCTCACACCCTGCTAATTCTGTATACCAACTCTGAGATCACACTACATTTGGGAAAGGGGAAATTCCCTGATACCCACTGTTTGCAATTTTGCACAGAAAAAATCCATTAATATTCAATGAATTGATTTTTGATCAGCTGAGCTGACTTTTTTCTGTGCTGTGATCGCACCATTTGACCACTTCAATAACATCCACTAAAAGATTGACTCTGTACAGTACGATTCAGAAGCACCTCATCACAAAGTATGAAGATAACCAGTGGCATCCCTCAGAGTTCAGTGTTGAGACCCCCTTCTTTTCAGTATTTTTTTCTGGTCTCCATGTAGGGCACCAGGATTTCAGGCTTACTAAGTTTGAAGATGATTATAACCTGGGATTTTTGTTAAGCCCCCCCCCCCCCCACCCCCTGAAACCTGAACAATCTAGCAAGAACTTGCCCTTGTAAAGTCTTGGTATACTGAAAAGGGGCTAAAAATTAAATGTTAAAAAATATAGTATTGTTGCATTTGGTAAACAATCCACCCAACCCACCCAGCATACCAAATTGCCCATACACTACTACAAAATGAAAACATAGTTAAGAGCCTAGATAGTTCCCTATCTTTTGATCATTATGTGACAAAAGTAGTCAGAACATTCTTTTATGTAGCACAAGTAATTGCCAAGGGAATATCATACAGATCTAAAGAGATCATCGTTCTCTTACATTTAGCATTGACTGGATCACTTTTTCCTTTATCATCAAGATCTAAAGAGATCACCATTCTCTTGCATTCAGCATTGACTAGACCACTTATTCCTTTATCATCCAGATCTAAAGATATCATTATTCTCTTACATTCAGCGTTGACTCGATCACTTATTCCTTACAGCGCCCCCTTTTGGATGTACCTCCCTAGACATATCAAACAATTAGAAAGGCCACAGGAGAGGCTGGAAGCATTGTCCTTATAATCAGTATCTTACAGACTTTTGAGTGACATCCTTTGCCTATTGTACAACACCACTGAAATACCAGTTGACCTATATCTCCTGTATCACCACAGCGAGGGACCTAAAACTTCACCAACAGATACAAAATGATAGAGAGACAGGTTTATCACGTAGTGCCTCTTTCACCTTGGGAACAGACTTCCCACACAGGTTAAACAGTGCATTTCCCAGGCTTCTTTAAATGGAACCTAGATGCCTTGATGGGTCTCCACAAATTTACATCAGGATTAATTGGCCTCTCTCTTTGCAAAAGTAAGTAAAGCCTAAGGGTGAGTACTAGCAAGGCGTATGTGATGCTAAGACTAAGTTGCCTTGAAATAGCTATGAATCTGTAAAAACAATTGTGACCCAAGGGAAACAATTTAGAATATTGAACATGCAGTAAAGTAATGCAACCAAGACAAAGATGAACATCAAATATTTCGGTATGTGGACTTTTCAGAATCACTGACTTTCCAGCACTGGTCAGAGTGATTGAAATGCATATCTAACAAAAGTTTACTTTCTAGTGCCATGTTAGAGCATAAACATCAAGTTTTATAGAAGATCGGCATAAAGGAAGAGCATCTTTAGAAGTTGTAATGCACTTTGCTCTGCTATACTTTAGTTTTATGTACAGCAGAGCAAAGAGCATCGTAGCTTTTATGATTGTTATAAGAACAAAGATACACTTTTCTTCTGGCTTCTGGCCATACCTATCAACCTGCAGACCTTGAAAATGCATGCAAAGGCCAATAAACAGCCAGTTAAAAATCTGGACATCTAATTAGCATAATATTCAAATACCAAACAGTACATATCCCGTTCGCTATTCAGAAACGTTTAAAAAATGGAGAATATGATAAAAATGACAAAAGTATAAGCACGTTATCAAGAAAAGGTGAAACCCTGCAGACTTTACTGAACTGTATTGCAAAACTCTGCCACACAAGATAATTTATTTTTGCTTCTGAAGCAGGCAGATATGAGATGTGTGTCCTCTTTAAATTATTCAGTAAAAACTGCAAGAAAAACAAAGCCAAGCTAGAGTTTTCACAGTGTGATACCTTAAACTTCATGTAATGGATGCCCATGGGATATATGCAAATGATTCCTTAAGGACAAAAATTGTTTCAGCACCATGGCTTCTAAATGCACATGACTTTTTTACTTTTGAAGTCTTTATGGTTGCACTCAGGATAATGAAGCCAAAATCCACTTACTATGAACATGCACGTTTTGGCTTTGCTATTGACCTCATCAGCAGAGCATAAGTGGATAATCTGCTTCTAGTTCAGTAACACAGGGTCTTTAAACTTAGCTGGTGCCCATATCAGAAAGG